>NW_006792822.1:1308757-1365200 GCF_000442215.2 Lipotes vexillifer | reverse complement strand
GGTTCAGGCAGACCACACACAACAGTTGTCGATTAAGTTCCCTGTCTTATGGGTATGGTTTGTGATGCCCCAAAACAATTATAATAGTAACATCAAAGATCACTGATGGGCTTCCCTGGTAGTGCAGTGGTTGGGAGCCCGCCTGCGGATGCAGGGGACGTGGGTTCGTGCCCCGGTCCGGGAGGATCCCGCGTGCCGCGGAGCGGCTGGGCCCGTGAGCCATGGCCGCTGAGCCTGTGCGTCCGGAGCCTGTGCGTCCGGAGCCTGTGCTCCGCAACGGGAGAGGCCACAGCAGTGAGAGGCCCGCGTACCGGAAAAAAAAAAAAAAAAAAAAAAAGATCACAGATCACCAAAACAAATATAATAATAGTGAAAAAGTTTGAAATGTTATGAGAATTACGAAAATGTGACAGACATGAGGTGAGTAAATGCTTTTGGAAAAATGGTGGTGACAGACTCACTCAGTGTAGGGTTGCCACAAATCTTCAATTTGCTTAAAAAAAAAATAACCTTATGCCCAATAATGTGAAGTACAATAAAACAAGGTGTGCCTGTATGTAACTTGTGACACTTAAATGAAATTTCCAGCATCAAAAAGAAAGTAAATATAGAGAAGGATAGTAAAAATTTCTACTTGCTCAGTTATTTGTGGTTACTAAAAGCCTAACACTGATGTTCGTGTTCGATGTAATATCATTTCATGATGATAAATGGACCAAGGCTTTTAGAAGGAGCACATCTTCATACCCACTCTGGTCTAGCAAATATGCTTCTAACTTTTGGATGTTATAGTAAGTTGAAGAGTGACCATGTGGTAGGCATACATCTTTGCTACTACCTCAAATCTCTACCACTTCTAAAATTTCTTGAAGAATTTTTGTTAAATCGTTTTGCATTTCTTGACAATTTGTAGGCCCAATCAGGAATAAATGTAGTAGATAGCAAGGTTCTAATAAATATTAACTAAATGGATTCATGAAGGTTTCTATTTCCTAATTGAAACAAAAGGCTTTTCTTGGCTCTCCCCATCTTCTCTCTTAGCACCTGACAATGGTGACTATTTCTCCTACAGGTCTTACCTCTTGACTTCCATTCAGCTCCTCCCTTTGCTTTCATCCTATTTTCTTCTTTTCTTTCCATTTCTTTGATTGGGTTCCTTTTGCCATTCATAACAAATGGCCTCACAAAGCCCTTTCCTTAAACTTTTAATGGTCTCTCCTCTCACTTATGTCCACTGTGAAATCTTTCACCCCTGTGGCTGCTATTAACACTTCTATACTCATTATTTTTAAGTCTTTAATTATGAACTCAGCTGTTTCCAGTGCTGTTTCAGACTTAGAAAATAACATGTATGTTTGAATATAGAGCCATCTTTTCAAGCTCAGCATGCCTGCTATGGCTGAGCTCCTTTTCTTCAGAGCTACATCACAGTGGGAGCTGTGAACAGTCAGTTCAGTTTTGGCACTAACCATATTCTGACCAACCAGGTTGAAGACCAGGAAGACATTGCTAATATGCCCCAACTTTACTTGGTTAAAGACAAACTGTCACCAATTCCAGTTCTTAGAGCAAGTTTTCGTGACGTTTCAGAGCAAGTTTTGGTGATGTTTCTGTCTCCTGTTTCCAAAGTCACTATCTGAGTAGAGACCTCTTAACTTGCAAAAAATTGCCTTGTAGTTTCCCTGCCTTCGGCATTTCTGCAGTCTTCTATAAACTACATACCAACTCCAGATTACGTTTTATGAAACACCACCTTCATCATGTCTCTCTCCAACTGCTCTTTGGTGCACAGTGTTTCTACTGATCTTCAAAGAACCCAACAAATTATCTCCACTTGCTCTATTCAAATACACTTTTCCCCAACAAACACCTTTGGTCCAATTGCTGTTTCTGAAACTCCCATTCCCCATGCCCAGAATCAAACCCACAACAGACCATCCTTCCTTCACTGGGCTTGCTCGTGTACTGTTCATCCTTCAAAGCCCAGATCCCACTCTATTCCCTATAGAGCCTCTGAAATGAAATTATTTCCATTCTTACTACCCTTTTCCTTTTTCTATTTTTGCAGTGCATTTAGAATGAGCACTGCATAGTTAAGCACTTGTGGCTTTTGTAGAAAGATTGGTTATTCCAGTGAAATTTTAAATTTCTTAAGAAACAGGTTAAGCCTTGGGCTTTCTTTGTATCTTCACAGCGTTAGCACAGTTTAAGCACTCTAGAGGGGCTCAGTACATGCTTGCTTGTTGATTTATTTTTTTTTGAGTTATATAAGTAATCATTACAGGACTCTGAAAGTCCCTTTTCCCTCACTAATCTATAGCGCCGCCTGTATCATAGTAAAATTCCATATTTTCATGAGTCTGACCCTAGGTTCTCTATAAAGTTGTATTGTTCAGTACCATGCATTCATAATTATTAGAACATGGTAATAAGTGTCAAATAGTTTTAGTTATGTATTAGAAATAGGAAGAGTAGCGTTTAGTTTAGCTGAAGTTTGTAGGTCTTGGTAAGACATTTTCTTTGAATTTGAACTTCTGTGTCTTTAGAATTTCTACAGCCATCCTCTTCCTTTTACACTTACATATGCATTTTAAGTACTTTCATTGAATACTGAAAGTATACAGATAATAAGTATATAGCTTCATTAAATTTTCATACAATGAACCTCCCTTTGGTAGTCAAAATTCTACATTGGCTTTCAAGATTCCTGCCCCTGCTGTGCATGCCCTGCATATTCTTCAGGACTCTGAATATGATGAGTTTCATTCAGGCGTTTGGACTATATTATATGCCACAGTTGACTTTAAGAGAGATCTTGGTTGGGTTTGACCTAATCAGGTGAGCCTTTAAAAATCCCTGGGTTCTTTCTGAAGACAGATTCTAAACATGAGACGTACTTGGGCTAAGCATGAGAAGGATGCAAGGGAGATCCTTATTGTCGTCACTGAAGACAGAGGGGGCCAAATGGCAAGGAATGCAACTGCAGTCCTTCATACTTGAGGAATAAAGTTCTGCCACAACCTTGGGAGCTTGGAAAAGGACTCCCAGTTCTAGATGAGAATGCAATCCAGCTGAGGCATTGGTTTTTCAATTTGGGAGACTGTAGGCAAATAACCCAAACACATACTATGCCTGGACTTCTGACCTATAGAATTATGATCGGATAAACACACGTTTGAAGCTGTTAATTTTGTTGCAATGAAAAATAATACATCACTTAGTTGTAATCAACATGCTTCTTGTAAACATACATTCTCAGCAACTCAGAAGCCCCCCTGTTATTTTAATTCATTAAAATAAGCCAAAATTTTAAGTTCTACCGTAGCTATGCCTTCTACCTCTTGAATTTCCTTTCTGGTGCTTGCCACTTCCATGTAGCTTGCTTTACCTTCCAGCAATACATTTATCATTTCTAGAGACAGAGGGATGCCAATAATGATGAAATCAAACTGTATCCTCTCATCTACTCAGCCTCCTATCAGTATCTCATGACAATGAGAAATGCATTTGAAGAGATAACATTTCCTGAAAGATCATCATGATAGGCATTCATGCTCACAAGTGCCTCAGTGAATGATTAAGTCTTTGGATACCATAAAGAATGTACAGCAGGTACAATCTCAAGCTCCATGAGTAATTTTATGCTTTCAACTTACTCTGCCCACAATGGAAAATGCTGTGATAGTAAAACCTCTGCAGTCAGGGATGGACTCTACTTCAGCTTCTCTTCACCACTTAGTCTGTTTCCTGCCTTTGTGACACTTGTATCATCAAAACCATAAAAAACCAACCCCCTTTTCCTGCACTGTTCGTACAGCCTATCCCTTAAGCATATCATATCACAAGACAAAACTTCTCTCGAGTACAGCAGAATGATATACACACATGAATCTTTTCCTTTGCTAATCTTAATACAGATCCCTCACATAAAACAATACAATCCAGCTAATTTTTATTTTTATAGGCTTCATACCCTTTGTCTTATTTCTAAACTCTTAGTGGCAATAGCCACCCAGACACTGAAACTCTGGGTTAAGTGACAAAACATGTAAAAGACATTGGATTTTATACAATTTAGATGCTATTTTAATCTTCACTGAACTGTCAAGCAAATGCTCAGGTACTAAGTAAGTTTCAAAGATAATTAAGAGAAAAGAAAGCCTTTAAAATACACCTGTCAACTTATTTTCCATAGGAAAATAAAAGGTTCTAATCTTTTCGTAATGAATAGCAACAAAATTAAATTCCATTCAGCTCAATCTAATTTTCGAAAAGGTAAAAGAAAATATTAGTTAGAAAAAAATGTTTTGCCAAAGGGCCCATGAGCTTCAGCTAAACTAAACACTACTTCTCTAGCATATTTCTAATTAAATATGCAATTAAAATGTTCACTGCCCCCCTAAGGCCTCCCATCCTATTTAAATAGCTTCTTGTCCTACTTTAAAAGGCAAGTTATAACTAAGCATTTTTTTAAATCCTTTAGATTTGCTATGTGATTTCTCCAGCAAGCTTATTTCTCATTAAAATGTACCACATTAGACATATAAACAATCCTTTACATATTAATACGCATAAATTGGACATCTCTAAGTAGCTGATATAAGTCAAAGGAAATACACAAAAAAATCTGAAATGAGTGCCTTTAAAGAAAACTTAGGTATGGTTCAATTTACCACACATATATATATTTTTTACTTGGGTACCAATGGAAAACTATAAAATCAAATAAGTGTTCCAACTAACTATATATTAATTATGTATTATTTAAAAGATATGAAGCTTTACATATTTCAATTACTTCAAATAATGCTTCTCTGTACCATGCCTTTAATTCATATGTATACACCTATTTTTGTCAGAACATCTCAGTGTGCTAAAATTATCAAAGTATGGATGATACCTATGGGAAAAGTTTATTTCACACTGTAAGTATTTTTTAAGAGATGATTTGAGATGAATCAGGTTCAGCACATAACAAAGGACAACTGATTGATTAATTAGGTCTCTAAGCTTTCCATTTTACCACATTCAGCTGAGAGAATAAGACAATGACAAAGGCTTTTACTAGAGTTTTATAGTCAAATTCAATTATCCAATTATTGCTTAAAAAAGTTTGTTTCTTTGACAGTCGTTGGGTTTTTAAAAAAATACAAGTCTGTTGTGGTTCCTAGGAAGATACCAAACTATTAGCAGATTTTAGTTTCTCTCCTTAGAAGGCAACCCTGGTGATTATACTAGGAAGATGTAGGTTTGTGGATTTCAGATCATAAATAAGTGGGAAATATTTGGAAAACAAAGATGCTTTTGTTTTACTATCTGTCCCACCTCCACCCTACATTTCCCCGGTAGATCACTGGCCAATGTGTCACTTTTGTGAGATTTTTTTTTTTAAGGGCACTATTAATGTAATTTTGGGAGGAACCTTAGGAACTAGTATCAAGCAATGCTGAAATATGTGTGAAGAGAAAAAAGCAGACAATGAGAACATCATGCACACAAGTAATGGTGGGAGTTTGCTCTGCACAAAGGGTATTAGAATACAATCTGACTGTATCTAGTGAAATTAGGAATGTGGAGGTCATGTGACCCAGCTGTCCTCTCCCTATAGAGATCATCTCTCATTAAGGACTAGAAGACCACATGTAAGGACCTTCATTATAGCAGCATTTGTGGTAGAAGTAGCCTGGGGACCCAAATTTCTATCACTAAAGAAAGACTAGATAAGATAGATGCATATTTCAGAATATTGAATAATATATTATTCAATATATTGAATATACCAAATGTGCATAAAGAAATAGGGCTACATCTTAAAACCATATCATTGAATAAAAATGGAAGAGAAAGAAAACAAGATTTATATCCTAAATAAATTTATATAAATCATACATAAAACAACTGATACATATGAATTTTATTTTTTAATCTAGCATCATCTGTGGAGTCTCCGTGGAGGGGTTGATTGGGGGCTATTTTTTATTTCTTGCTTTAATCACTTATAAACAATTTTTATATTTTACTAAGAAAAAATCAGTAATAAAACCATATTGTGACTAAATGGGGAAAGAAAAAACTTAGAGTAGATGCCTATGAGGTGGAATGGAGTAGGGTTGGGGTACAAGAGAAGCCTTTCATGGATTGATGACCATAATGGATAATGTGACATGGACTGAAGGTTTTGATTAAATACTCTGCATCTGAGGTTCAAAATAAAATTGGATAAAATGTAAATAATACTACTGAATACACATATATACTCAAGAGAACAAACCAATTATGATCTATTTATATATAAACAATGATATGCTCATTTTAAAATTCTTATTTAGTCTTTCCTCCCAACTTTTCTCAGTAACCTTTTAGTTTGAATTGGAGGACCTGAAAGCATTCAGACTTACTCTATAATTCATTCTGTTACTAATCAAATAAGACTTTTTCAAAGTTAGACTATTTTTCAAAGTTTGCCTTTATTTTGCTTTTGCAGAATATGAAAGTATTTAGGGTTTGGGGGGTTTTGTTTCTAGAAACTCAAAGCTAGGTCTATTTAGAAAATAAATAGTGGCAGTAATTCGTTAGAGATATGACTAGAAAGAGTCATACCAAAAATAAAAGCATGTAATTATGTTGAGGCAGTGTTCTAGTAAATACCAAAATGTAAACAATTTAATAACATTAAAATCTATAATCACAAAGTCTAGTTTTAGTATGAATAATTTGATAATTTCCCTCTTACTTAAAAATAGCATTTTTGGTCTCAGCTTCTGTACCATATGTGGTATACTAACTTACTAGGACAGGCAGGTTATTCCAAAGGAAACATCTCAAAACACTAAATGTTCCATATTTTCCTGTTTTCAGGGTTTAAAGTTATTTTGCATAATTGTTTCCATAATGTATACAGTTGACCCTTGAAAAACATGTGTTTGAACTGTGCTGGTCCACTTACACACAGATTTTTTTCAGTAGACTACTGCCTACCCTCCCTGTGTGCAGGTTCTGCATCCAGGGGTTCAGCCAACCTCAGATCACAGACTTAATACATGATCCGAGGTTGGTCGAATCCGCTGGTGCAAACCAGTGTATATGGAAGGCTGACTGTGACACTTGAACATGCAGGGATTTCGGTGTCTGTGGCAGGTCCTAGAACCTCTCCCCTGTGTTTACCAAGGGATGACTGTAAGAACATTACCTGTTAATATTAAATGTTAATAATTATTGTATTAGAGAAGCAACCAGAAAAGTAGAAAAAATTATCTTGTCAAACTACACTTTATTTCCTAACTATTTCCACCTTAAAAGGAGCATTATGGGGCTTCCCTGGTGGCGCAGTGCTTGAGAGTCCGCCTGCCGATGCAGGAGACGCAGGTTCGTGCCCCGTTTCGGGAAGATCCCACATGCCGCGGAGTGGCTGGGCCCGTGAGCCATGGCCACTGAGCCTGCGCGTCCGGAGCCTGTGCTCCGCAAATGGGAGAGGCCACGACAGTGAGAGGCCCGGATAACGCAAGAAAAAAAAAAAAAAAAAAAAAAAAAAAAAGAGCATTATGGAGATAATCTAACTTTAAGGCTACAAGGAAGTGTGCGCTCATAAACCCATAATGTATCTGGCGTTTTATTTTATTTCAGTAGCACAAGTCACTACTGATGATGGGGTAAGGAACTGAGCCTAGAACTCAGTGTTACCTCTGGATGATGTGCCTTGATAAGTTATATTTCAGGAATGCTTGAAAAGTGTAGTTGTGTGCCCACACAGATTATATTCAAGTCGGCAGGAGCTCATCTGGGAAAGGCAGAATTTCGTAGCCAACAAATTTAAGAATGTGTCTAGCCCAGAACTAGAGGAGATTCAAGAAGCTGCAGCACTAAACTTGCCCTTGCCAGATATTTTCCAGTACCTGGCGCTGAAAGTCAATCCCTTTAGCTAATCACAGTGAAATGTAACTTGCATAAGATTTTTGTGCTAAAATGTATATTTTTACCAGTGTTCTCTAAGGCTATTTCAACTTCCTCAAAGGAATTATATATGGTATGAGGTGAGTTTTGAAAAACTGTTAGGAAAAATTGGCAGGAAAAGATGGAAGTGGAGGCAAGTTATCTTTTAACATTGAACATACCCTCACGTGTATATTTATTCATTATATACATGCACTCATATATGAATGTATAATATGCATGTTTATAGTAAAACAAATCTAAAGTTTTAAAGGATGTTATAAAAATACATAGAAATTTTAAGAACCCAAATGGATTGTTATATATGCTCCTAGAGTCACACACTCTAATTCAAAGACCAAAGTTATAGTAAGTAATAAAGGTTATTGAACACGGAAGTAACATAGTGATCTCAAATGTTTATAAATTGTCATCTTTACCCAATAATTGTCTTCTGCTAGAAAAATTTTACCAGTTTGATATAACATAATTACATCAGTTCAATAAGTTAAAGAAATATAAGGAAAATACAGAACATAGACCTGAAACAACTATTCTCTAGGTGTACTATATAACTCTGTGTTTGTTTTTATCTTAGAAACTATTATGAGGCCAATTCCTTTTGTACCAGTTCTCTGAAACTGACTTAGAGCAGTAATATTCAAGCCATCCTTTGTGTACCTGAGTAGGAACCTCAGAGGCTCTGGTTGGAGGAAAGAAGGATTGAGGAAGATTAATCTAGTGGATCTTTGGGACCCTATTTCTACAATAGCATCTCTAATCATCCAATCTATACACTGAGACTTCAGGAGGATTGCATTTCATAAAATTCCCCCTGCTTTCAAGATAAAAAGTAGAAGAGGTTGGTTAAGCATGTTACAATGCCAAGAGGAAGCAGCATTTTTTTGCAATTAAATATAACTTCAAACTTAGCTTTGCTACACTTTCAGGTCACTTTCTGTCAACTAGATATAGTTGTAGGGCTGGTTCTCAATAGAAATTTACATTTTTCAATTATGTTTCTTAGACAAATAGCAGAGTAAGCTCTATCTTAACGCTAACATGGTCCCGGAATGGAGATACACAAATTATTACATTGCAATGAAAAGCTCATATTTTTTCCTCTGTTACACTAAACCAAAATAGAACAAGAGAGAGAATAAAATATCCTGTTACAGTGTAGAAGTAACTGTGTATCTTCCTTTGAAGGAAGCATTTTAATCCAGTTGGTTAAAAAAAATATTGTTTAATGGAGTTCCATACTAATACCAAGAAATTCTACTTATATTCTTTGGCAAAAACATCACATTTTGGATTTTGATTCCTTTTGGAGAAAACATATAATTAATAATTGAGAGTACTTTTCTATTATCTCATGAATATTAACTGATAAGATGTATTCTTCCTTCTGAAATTCACAGTCCTGTGAAGCTGGATATATAATTGTGATGAAGATATAAATATAGTATAGTGACAATATCATGTGACTGTTATAATAGTTCTGAATTAAATTTGGGGGAAATGTGGATGATAAAGATCAAATATCAGAAGTTCTTGGAGGTAAAGCTATTAATTTGTGACATTACATGTGACTTGGTTACAATTCATTACTCCATAGCAATTATTTTTGTGCCATTATTTTTATTTGATATTAGGCATTCAGAACGTGGAGGCTTGAATTTCATAGTATCGAATTACGAAATTATTCAAAATCACTAACAGAAAAGTAGCTTGAACTCTTCTTCCCATCTCTTTCACCAGATTTAACATTTTCTAATAAGGAATGATCAGTTAAGTCCTAAGTTCTCTGAAGAAATACGCTGAACAAATGCTTTCTTCCTCTCTTATTGTCAGGGTTATTGCCAAATTACATTGGATAATTTTAAACGTGTCTTAATTAATTTAGGATGACTGCTTTGTAAACTGAGATTTTACTCCATGATATTATGTGAAGGTGAGTTTACTTAAAATAATAGGTTTTAACAAATAACAAACACAATGCCTTTTATTTTGATGACTTTTTTGCGTATGGGAGGGTACTCTTCTTCCTGTATTAACTAGGAAAGGGAATACCTCTTCTTTTATACCAACCAGATTCTCAAGTAAGTCTGATAATCTTTACAGAGTGCATCCTGTTGAAGTGATTTATCCTTGTTGTATTTTTGGGTATGAATTATATTATGGATCTTAAGAAAAAATTTGGGACTGCACATTATCTTGACAAAATTTTTCATGCCACAAAATCACCTCTTAAATATTTTTAGGTAAAATTGGATAAATACATATTTATAATTCTTAATCAAATTTTATTTGGTGTCCAGTCACACTAATACAAATTTTCTCATCCTCAGCACGACTGACTTTTGGGACCATAGTTTTTTGCTGTGAGGAGCAGACCTGTACATTCTAGGATATTCAGCAACATCAGTGGCCTCTATGGACTAGCTGGCAGGAGCACATTCGTATGCATATGTGCATGTGTGTACTTATACACACACACAGAGTTACACGATAAAAAATGTGTCCAGATATTGCCAAATGTCCCCTGGTGAGCAAAGTTGCCCCTGGTTAAGAACCACTTCTCTAATACATATTCTATAAGAAATTGTGCTTTAGGCTACAAGTAGTAAGTTCTATTTATTTGGATGATTTTGAACTTTCAAAATTCCTTATTTTAGCAACTAAATTTTATTGTTGGCAATGATAGAAAATTGACATTGATAAATATACGTATGATATTTAGTAGGAAAATAAGGTAATTATTTTACTAATGGAAAACTATTAAATTCAGTGTAAAAATTAGATTTCAAACGGTATGAGAATGGTAGTAGATCTTCATGAATCCTCACTGTGAAGTTATGTACAATTGCAATAAACCAAATTAACACACATGAAAATTCCTCCAATATACATGCCAGAAAAACTATTCATATCCAATAGCTGGAAAAAAGATTTTGAAATACTAGCCAGGATTACTTAATAATTACTATGCTCTTTTGGAGTATCTTGGAAAAATGGAAGTAAGTGGGCATATAAGCAAAATTTAAACATTTAAAGGAGGCAAAAATGATGGAGAAAGAAATGGATTTTCCCAGAGAGGTTGGTCATCCTCACAGTTCTTTTTCCCCGAAGATAATCCTTTCTGCTTAAGATTGTATATCAATATGCATAGTAGCCCTAGAAGGAAGCTCAAGTTAGACCATCAAGGAAAGAATCTTTTTTCTTTTTTCTAGAGAATAACTCTATTGTTTCGTTGACCCTCATTAATGTTCCATACTGTGTTTAAAGTTTAACACATTAAAAAGTTATTGCTGTCTTATAAAACTGACACAGGTTCTCCCAAGTTGGGAGCACACTATCACGAACAAATGTGAAAATGCGAAGTGACTGGGCTGGATGCAATAACCATGGCTTAGGCATCCAGCTGCAGCACTGGGACCTCCAGCAAAGGTAGTACTTTGGGTGATACTCGAGAAATGGGACTCAAGTACCAGTGTAGAGACTTCAAGAAATCTTTACAGGTAGAACTATTTGGGATATCAGCCCTCAAAAGAAAATATCTGACTAGTAGGTTTGTGTGGGATTCAATAAGTGATGAAATTAAAGGGGTTTGGGAGTATAATTGACACTACTTTTGAACACTCATGGTTAAAAGACAAGATTTTTTTCTTCAGTAAAAACTGAATGACTAACACGATTCTCAAGGTAATAAGTAAGTAGCGTTCTTAGAAACATCTTTATTACAGGTGTTCCTTTTATACTTCTCTACGTGCGTTGCAGAATTTGTAAAACTTCCATTCACTGATATTACACTGTTCTCAATGTACCAAGCAAGGAACATTCTTTTTTTTTGGTCACTAACATGCATACTGTACTTGCAGGTAGAGAACTATATACGAATACTTATTTAGCATTCTTAGAAATATCTTTATTATAAAAGGATGACTAGTGAAAATGATGCTTAGATACACATAAAAGTTTTTACAGATGTTTCATAGTGGTTAGAAGTATATTTAGGTGGTACATACATTTATATGTAGTTACATGAAAGTTGCACATATGTAGGCCTGCTTTTCCCAACAGTACCACTTGGCTGTCGTCTTGCCAACTCTAACTTCTAAGAGTGCAACTATCACAGAGTTTTGGTTGCTTCAATTAATTCTTTGACTTATAAATTATGCAAGGAAGTATTACTCTTAGTTGGAAAACGAGGGAAACATTTATTCAGAAGCCCAGAAAGCTTATCCTACCAAAATTTATCTAAGCATAGACCTTTCTCTGATATCATTTACTCCCTTGCCAGATAAAAGTAACTGCTGTGTCTTCTGAACAAGCTTCATTCATATGTTCGCCCAAACACCCATTAAGTCATCCATTCGTTCATTTGGCAAGTATTCACTGAATCCTGGCTCTGTGCCAGGCATTTTTCTAGGCACTGGAGATATGTTAGCAAATGAAACCAAGTCTCTACTCCCTCCTAAAACTTACATTCTAGCGGGGAGGGGAACAACAGGGGGAATACAGGCAATAAATAATAAAGCAAATAATCACAGTTTATGCTATGCAATATGTATTATGGTGGTGGTGATAAATGCAATGAATAAATTTTGTATGTACTTTTAAAGTAGCAGTATACATGCTCCATTTTAATGTGCTCATTGACATTTTAACCACTGTGTTCCTTAGGAATTGTGTTAGAGTGCAACTAACAAAGACCAGCTATGGTGTCTTAACCAGAATAGGGCTTATTTTCTCACAGAAAAATGTGAGGTAGGGCTTCCCTGGTGGCGCAGTGGTTGAGAGTCCGCCTGCCGGTGCAGGGGACGCGGGTTCGTGCCCCGGTCTGGGAGGATCCTACATGCCGCGGAGCGGCTGGGCCCGTGAGCCATGGCCGCTGAGCCTGCGTGTCCGGAGCCTGTGCTCCGCAACGGGAGAGGCCACGGCAGTGAGAGGCCCGTGTACGGCAAAAAAAAAAAAAAAAAAAAAAGTTTAAAAACGGGTGATAACAACTGCCTTATGTAGCTATAAAATAGAGAACAGATTCAGTAAAGACTCCACAAAAGAAGGGCAACCATGTATCTGTGTATGTGCATACACATATACATTAAGTAAATTGGTTAATGTGATATAATTTTAAAGGCCGGATTACCTTTTGAAGGACTATGTTCAAAATTTAATTTAAAATATTTGATAATGAACCACTGTCCCTATAAATAGACTGGAATCAACTATTGAGACCATTTTAAGTTTTAAAAATGGCAAAAGCATAAAAATATATACATATCTCTATTTTTGCCAACTTTGAAAATAGGAAAATGTACATATACATGCATGTATGCATTTTATATGCACATGCATTTTATATTTGTTTGTTAATTGATAGATCAAAATTATCTAAAATTATCAAATCATGAAGGCACGAGTTTAAAAAACATTTTTGGCCTCTCAAATTTGTTATTTGGCCTGCCAGGAGATTGTTGCTATTTTTTTTTTTAAACTTCTTTATTGGAGTATAATTGCTTTACGATGGTGTGTTAGTTTCTGCTTTATAACAAAGTGAATCAGTTATACATATACATATGTTCCCATATGTCTTCCCTCTTGCTTCTCCCTCCCCCCTCCACCCTCCCTATCCCACCCCTCCAGGTGGTCACAAACCACCAAGCTGATCTCCCCATGCTATGTGGCTGCTTCCCACTAGCTATTTTATGTTTGGTAGTGTATATATGTCCACACCACTCTCTCACTTTGTCACAGCTTACCCTTCCCCCTCCCCATATCCTCAAGTCCATTCTCTAGTAGGTCTGTGTCTTTGTTCCCATCTTACCCCTAGGTTCTTCATGACCTTTTTTATTTTTCTTAGATTCCATATATATGTGTTAGCATACAGTATTTGTTTTTCTCTTTCTGACTTACTTCACTCTGTATGACAGACTCTAGGTCCATCCACCTCACTACAAATAACTCAATTTCGTTTCTTTTTATGGCTGAGTAATATTCCATTGTATATATGTGTCACATCTTCTTTATCCATTCATCTGTTGCTGGACACTTAGGTTGCTTCCATGTCCTGGCTATTGTAAATAGAGCTGCAATGAACATTTTGGTACATGACTCTTTGAATTATGGTTTTCTCAGGGTATATGCTCAGTAGTGGGATTGCTGGGTCGTATGGTAGTTCTATTTGTAGTTTTTTAAGGAACCTCCATACTGTTCTCCATAGTGGCTGTATCAATTTACATTCACACCAAAAGTGCAAGAGGGCCATTCTGACTGGTGTGAGATGATATCTCATTGTAGTTTTGATTTGCATTTCTCTAATGATTAATGATGTTGAGCATTCTTTCATGTGTTTGTTGGCAGTCTGTATATCTTCTTTGGAGAAATGTCTATTTAGGTCTTCTGCCCATTTTTGGATTGGGTTGTTTATTTTTTTGTTATTGAGCTGCATGAGCTGCCTGTAAATTTTAGAGATTAATCCTTTGTCAGTTGATTCATTTGCAAATATTTTCTCCCATTCTGAGGGCTGTCTTTTGGTCTTGTTTATGGTTTCCTTTGCTGTGCAAAAGCTTTGAAGTTTCATTAGGTCCCATTTGTTTATTTTTGTTTTTATCTCCATTACTCTAGGAGATGGGTCAAGAAGGATCTTGCTGTGATTTATGTCATAGAGTGTGCTGCCTATGTTTTCCTCTAAGAGTTTGATAGTGTCTGGCCTTACATTTAGTTCTTTAATCCATTTTGAGTTTATTTTTGTGTATGGTGTTAGGGAGTATTCTAATTTCATACTTTAGCTCCAATTTTCCCAGCACCACTTATTGAAGAGGCTGTCTTTTCTCCACTGTATATTCTTGCCTCCTTTATCAAAGATAAGATGACCGTATGTGTGTGGGCTTATCTCTGGGCTTTCTACTACCCAAAGCAATCTACAGATTCAATGCAATCCCTGTCAAACTACCAGTGGCATTTTTCACAGAACTAGAACAAAAAATTTCACAGTTTGTATGGAAACACAAAAGACCCCGAATAGCCAAAGCAATCTTGAGCGTGAAAAATGGAGCTGGAGGAATAATCAGGCTCCCTGACTTCAGACTATACTACAAAGCTACAGTAATCAAGACAGTGTGGTACTGGCATATAAACAGAAATATAGAGCAATGGAACAGGATAGAAAGCCCAGAGATTGTTGCTATTGACCCTGAACTTATCTTTGATAAAGGTGGCAGGAATATACAGTGGAGAAAGGACAGCCTCTTCAATAAGTGGTGCTGGGAAAATTGGACAGGTACATGTAAAAGTATGAGCGGGAAAGATCAATAAAAGCTGCTAACAATCTCATGTTGTTTTGACAGAATTCACAAGGTGAGAGAAAATAGAATGTGCATCTTAACTGTTGACTTCTGTGCCTCGACTCATAGGTCCAAAAACACACTTAATTTTAATATTTAAAATAAGAAAACAATCAGAATCATTAACCTGCATGCTTAAGAACAATTATGAGAAATTCCAGTTCATTCACATCTCAACCACCTCATCTCTTGAAAAAAATGTTAGTTTTTATTTTTTCCAGCTTTATTGAGGTATAAATAACAAATTAAAAATTGTGTATGTTTAAAGTATACAATGTAGTGTTAAGTATACTGTACAACCATGACCACAGTCAAGCTAATTAATGTACATACTGCCTCACAGAGTTACTAATTTGCATGTACGTGGTAAGAACACTTAAGTTGGAGAAGGTATGAGGGAAAAGGGAACCTTTTACACTGTTGGTGGAAATGTAAATTGATATAGCTATTATGGAAAACAGTATGAGGCTTCCTCAAAAATTAAAAATAGAACTACCATGTGATCCAGATATCTCACTGCTGGGTATATATCCAAAGGAAATGGAAATGGGATATATAAGAGACGTCTGTACTCCAGTGTTCATTGCAGCATTATTCACAATAGCCAAGACATGGAAATAACCTAAGTGCTCAGTGGCTAAAAGAATAAGGAAATTGTCCATACACACACACACACACACACACACACACATACACACACACAGTGGAATATTCGTCCTGAAAAAAGAAAATGTCTGCCAACTGTGATAACGTGAGTGAATTTGGATGCTATTGCACTAGGTAAAATAAGCCAGACACAGAAAGACAAATATTGCATGATATCAGTTATATGTGGAATCTAACGAAATTGAACTTAGAGAAAAAGTGGAATGATAGTTGTGGGGTTCTGGGGGAAATAGGGAGATGTTAGTCAAAGGGTATAAACTATCAGTAAGATGAATAAGTTCTGGAAATCTTAGGTGCAGCGTGATAACTATAGTTAATGATACATACTTGAAATTCTCCTAAAGAATACCTCTTAAGCATTCCCCACCGCCTCTTGATCCACTAACCTGGCAGCTCCAGTTAGAGAGCCGTGCATCAGGTGATCTGATGCAGATACAGTCGGCTTCCACTCTCAGCTCTTACCGTCATGCTTGTAAAGAGGTACTACATGTGTCAGGATGCTATCTCAAATTTAGCCAAAACCAGATTCTTAATCTTCCCCACTCCAAACTCAGTCCTTCTAAGACTTTTCCCACTTTCAATGTATGCTATCCATCAAATGATCATCAGTTTGTGATCATAAAACCCAGAGGATAAACAGTTATGATAAACAAATGGAACTTGAAAGAAACAATGCAGGCAACAGAAGAAATTATCATTAGTGTCCTTAAAGTAGAAAAATGTTTACATATGCAAAAATATGGTATAAAAATAAATACTGTGGGCGAAAGGTCTTAAGTTGAAATGCAATAGCATGAAAAAAATAATAGAGGGGTTGTAAAAATAAGTAGATCTAGTTGCTTAGAAAATAGGATGTTGACAATGCTCAGAAAATTAAAAGGCAAATGAATTGGAGGGAAGAAATAACAAAAATGGAGGTTAATAAAGGAAATTTGTATTGAATTAATAAGAATTAAAGAAAACATGTGAAACTACAGAAGAGAATAAGGAAATAGGATAAAAATCTTTTCTAGAACTGAAGGATAATCTATTCTACATTGAAAAGTACACACAGGGCTCCAGTAAAACAAAGGAAAACTACACCAAAACATATTATTAGAACAGGGAAACAAACAAGGTCTTGACTTAAAAAAAAAAAAAGTTGCTATGCAAAAAATTAAGAACAAGAAGGACATCAACTTTTTAAGGAATAGTAGTGGAAGCTGGAAGTCCCTGGGAAGACACTTTCAAGAAAATTGAAAGAATTACCCAACCACATGATTGATGAAAAGTTAGGATGGATAAATGATATTTCTAGACTCACAGATTCACCAAAGAGTACCTCCCAGTTACTCAGGTTATTACTTGAGGTGAGCTGCACCAAAATGGAGATGTGTGCCCAGAGAGAAAATTTGGGAGATCTAAACCAGGAATAAGGCAAAAAGAATTTGTAGGTTGAAAGCAGGACAGGAGGCCTACAGAGCATTCAGTCCAGATTAGAAGAGAAAGAGGGGCATCAAGGAAAAACTGACATGTTTGACAGGTTAGAGATGTTCCAAAGTTCTTTCAGAAATTGGGACAATTTGTGGTAAATTATGGTGAAAATTAAGCTGATAAATAAGTCCAATACAATGTCTCCTACCTAAACAATATCTTCTTACCTGTCACAATTTAAATAAGAAATATTATGACCTAACTTATCAAAACAGAATGTATGTGTGTGTTTGTGTGTGTGTGTGTATACACACGTGCTGGAGGGTTAAGCATGCAAGGCTATGAAAAGCTAAATCTTCATTTACTATGGTAAGAAAAAATGAGAAATAATAGTGTAAGTAGTAGAAACATATTAAATGGAAATATGGGGAGATTAAGATGGTGGAATAGAATGTGGAACTCATCACCCCCCCCCCACACACACACATACACACCCACGAATAGATAAAAATACATCTACATGTGGAACAGTCCTCACTGGCAACTGGCAGATAGACTCCTGTACAACCAAAGCTGTAAGTAAGATCCACAGGGAACTGGTAGGAAGGGAAGAGAAGTGACTGAGTTAAAACCTGTGCCCCTGGGAAGGAGACTCAGGAAAAAGGGAAGGGTACACGGGAGGACACTTGTCCTGGAGAGTGAGTGGTGGGGGCCAGAGCCACACATTGTGGTACAAGAGGCAGCTTGGATCTCTGCCGCCAGCTAACATGACACGTGCCCCATCTTTAGGAAAGAGCCTGCACGGGCCCCCTCTGGCTTCAGCCCTGCTCCTCTCTGGGGCAAGTGTCCCAGTGCTGGGATAGGGAAAGGTACACACATAAAGGGAACAGAACCAGCTTGAACTCAACCCTCCGGGCTTCTGCCCCAGCAACTTGGCATCTGACCCTGCCCCTGATAGGGCGGTGATGGCCATTGAGCAGAGGGGAGGCCCTGCCTCACACCCAGCTCCAGTCCTAGCCCCTCCAGCTCCAACCCCACCTCGTTCCAAGGTGATAGCTGTCAGCAAACCTTGAGGAAAGACATGGCTGGTGTCCACATCAAATCTAGCTCTCCAGCCAAAGGAACTGGGCACAAGGAATCTGTATAGGGATGCCCCCACATAAGAACACCTTTTCAAGTCTGCAGTAGGGAACTGTTTCACCTAATTCATATCAAGTTAAGCAAAATGAGAAGGCAGAGAACTGGTCTCAACTGAAAGAAAGAAAAACACTGAAAAAATGAAACAGATCAACAATTTACAGATTTCAAAATGTTAGTAATAAGAATGCTAACTGAACTAGGAAAAAGAGCAGTGATAATCTTAACAAGGATCTTGAAAATATTTTTAAAAGACCCAATCAGAAATGAATTCAATAACTAAAACACATTAGGAGTGAATAGCAGACTGAGTGATACAGAACACGTAAGTGATCTGAAAGGTAGAATAATGGAAATCATCCAATGAGAACAGCAAAAACATTTTTTAATGAAAACAGTTTAAGAGATCTTTGTTATCTTTGATAACGTCAAGCACACCAACATTCACATTATAGGGGTGCAGAAGGAGAAGACGGAGAAGGGGATTGAAAAATGTATTTGAGGAAATCACGGATGCAAACTTCCCAAACCTGAACGAGGAAACATATCCAGGTACTGTGAAGCACAGAGGGTTCCAGACAAGATGAACCCAAACCAAGACACACATCAAGACATACCAAAATTGGGCTTCCCTGGTGGCGCAGTGGTTGAGAGTCCGCCTGCCGATGCACGGGACACGGGTTCGTGCCCCGGTCCGGGAGGATCCCACATGCCGTGGAGCGGCTGGGCCCATGACCCATATCCGCTGAGCCTGCGCGTCCGGAGCCTGTGCTACGCAACGGGGGAGGCCACAGCGGTGAGAGGCCCAAGTACTGCAAAAAAAAAAAGACATACCATAATTAAAATGGCAAAAGTTAGAGAATTCTAAAGATTAAATAAATGATAAAGGAGACTGTAATTACAATAAACAGTTAAGAGATAAACATGATGTAAAATATGGCATCAGAAACAATGTGGTTCAGAGTCAGACTACCTGGGTCTTCACCTTGGCTCTACTGCCTTGCCCTGTCCCTTAGGAGAGAAGTATTACTCTGTGTCTCAGTCCTCACTTTTATACTGTGGATACACTTATTTGCCGTTGATCATTATTTATTTATTGTGATTGTGAAAGTGTTTCAACTTAATAAAATTCTCTAATGACAGCAACTTTAATACCTGAACCAGATAAACCCAAGAGACTATTTCAATAATAATCTTACTGTCAATATATATCAAATATTTTTAAATGGAACTGGTTATTACAGTAACCTCATTCCTGTGATTCTCTTCTAAGTAATAATTAGATGTCTCAAAATGTCTGTCACAAACTTTTCATCACAGCATTATTTATGACAAAAATTAGAAATATTAAATTTCCAGTAATAAGCCATGATTTAAATATATCAGATTAAGTCTATAAAATAAAGCATTTTTACTAAAACATTTTAAAATGCTGATAAAATGGTCAAAGTAAAAATGAAACCTCCAAAGATGAATCTGTATATACCTTGTGGGTCAAGTTTATTTAAAATGTGAATAGTATCCACTTATGTAAGTATGTACGTATTGATCAACCTTTATGTGGATGTAAAAACAGCAGAATAACAATAGTAGCTGCTTGTGGTTGACGACAGTATTTGTTTTCCTCTTTCCTCTTTAACATCCTCCTGCTCCCTCTTTATATTTTTTAATATTCTATGTTGTTTGAACAAGGCATGTTCATGGGATAGGAGAGCCACATATGACACAAAGTCACCTTGACAGAGAGGGGAATGGCGCCTTACCTTCTGCTGTCCTCCTGCGTCACTCCTGACAAGGTGTAGCTCTATCTCCCGTTGCCTGGAAGGACAGGGGGCATGGTTTTCTCACACCAGCACACAAACTGCTTTGATCTTTGGTTACAAATACCTAAATATAAACCTTGGTCATTAGCAAAAATAAGCCAGTACTTTGTTTCCTAGTTAATAGAGTTAAGGTTTGGCAAAAGTTTATAATGGAGCCTTCTTTTGTGAATTCTGGGTAAAGTCATTATGTAGCAGAGCAAGTATTTGGTATGGATCAAGGGCAGCACAACCTGAAGGCATAAGACTGAGTTTAATAACCATTCTAATTATTTTTAGACCAATCAGCTATTGATAATGAGTATGTTAACTGGTTAAATTAGTGATTTCTGGCAATAACTTTTAAAAAGGTAATCCGTTAGTTAATTCAGGTAACACATTTGTCCTGTTTCCTAAAACCTCACATTTTCTAATTACTAACCTGAAGTTACTGATAATTTTATCAGTTTGTATCAATAAACCACCCTATCAAGTTTCCCATACTTACTGAGTTTACAACATTTTTACATAGTTGGAAAAACATTGTTCTCTATATATCATGTACGTAAAGCCCACTTCCCTAACTCAATGGAGGGAGAAAAAAGTTGTGTTCTCCTCAGTGTGGAAGATATGCTTGTTCTTGTTTCAAATCATCTAAATTCTAAAGCTTATTGTACACTACCCATCTTGTTTCTATGGTTACCATGGAAAAGAATGCATATTATTACACACAAACACTATTTTAAGAATGACCAAAAAGGTTAAGAAACCAAACATGCATTTCTGTTATTTTTAACATAGGTCATCACAAGATTAGAGAGACAAAGGTTAAAGTGAGAAGTGAAAGTCAAGAAAGGAAAATAAAAAGAAACGTGCACAGAAATCTTTGAACACACTATTAAACTATTATAACTTCCAAGGGCATAAAGCACACTGTGTGTGTGTGTTTTGTGTGTGTGTAAATGTACCTTAAAACCATGTAAATCGATAGGAAGGAGTAAGTTTGATGGCAAGACAATGAGTTTTAAAGATGACCTGATGTATAAACCTGGAAAAGTAAATTTTGTTTATTCAACCATTAAGATAATACTGAATTCTTAATCATTATTTCAAAGTTCATGAGCAATTATATGGAAAGAAAAGATCATAAAACCAAACTTTTCAATGCATCAACTGCTATAGTACCAAAAAAAATACAATATTGTGAGTCCGTATTTGAAAAATCAAGATGAAGTTACATGCTGTTAGATGTTAAAATGTGAGAGCGCGAAAAGACGCATAAGAGGAACAAAAAGAGATCAAAGGAGTTAAGTTGTCACACTGTAGACACATGCCACAGAGCATTCAAAGAGGATTTTAAAATGTGTTACTAAGAATAGTATTTATATTACCAAATGCTGGAGAGCATGTGGGGAAATACCCCATTCCCTTCTGGTAGGAATACAAACCAAAGTAGCCTGTGCTTAATAAAACTAAGAAGCATCCCCTATGACCCAGAAATCCCCCTTTGAAAGAGATATGAAGACAGCACTTTCATGGTAATGGCAAATTGGAACAAGGTGGTCTCTCTCAGGGAGGTGGATAAGTTATACAGAATGCTATGGAATACTCTTCAGCAGTTGCTATATGAGGAGATACATGTTTTGCTTTATAAAAATACTTCATGAGTACAAATTAAAAAGAATGATTCTATGATACAATATCATTTATGTAAAATAATACAAAGGTACAGGTATCTTTGGACATTTGTTAAACCTGTCAAAGAGGGAATCTAAATGGGAAAAAGGATGAGCTTGCAGAGGAGACAGAGAGGAAAGGGAGGCCTTAAGTATATTAATGATGACAAAGGAGACTAATTCAGTCAACTCTCCAGCTCTCTGCACGGATGTTAAAGAAAAATATAATAATGTGTCACATGTGCTTTTGAATTTTTGAAGCTCAATTATTGTAAGGAAGTATTTCAGTATCTGAGAAGGATTGACAAAGCTTTCAAGCATACCTATAACTAAAGGACCTAGCTGTTAGACCTTTTCGGTTTTCTTAGCAAATGCTTACTAGACTAATGTATTTATTATATCTTTTTACAAACTAGGTACATTCATTTTATAATAGCTGTGTTTTTTCTAAAAATAAAAATACAAAGTTTAGTAACCATAGGACTTAAGGACATTGAATACCCTCATCCTGCCTGAGAACATGTCAAAGGATCTTGTATGATAAGATTCACTATCAAATATCTGTATTTCTATCTATTTACTGAAAAACTTCCTTTGTTTTCTAAGTAAAGAAATAACCTACCTGGAAGGAAATCATATTCTAGTCTGGAACATTTTTACTTGAGTGCCAAACCTAACAATGTTAAAATATGGAGGATATTAGACAATTTATTTACATCAGTCTGTTACTCAGTTTATTAGTTGCTTTGAATTTCACTAAGACCAAAGAAAAATGGGTATATATGGAAATATGAAAGTAAGTAGTTACTGAAGGAACAATAACAAGTACAGCTCCTCCCTTCAGGGACGTCACTCCCTCATGAAGATGACCAGCTAGCAAGCAGGTATCTTCAGTATAGTTTTTTTGTACTGTGATGATGAAGACATAATATAGGATGCTATGTCAGAGTTCATGATCTTAGGTTATTTTAGTTTTCTCTGAGAGAAAGAGATACTATGTTGAGACTTGAGGAGCAAGTTTAATAGATACAGGTGATGGGAGGGACAAATGCACTCCTAGAAAAGGAAAAAGTAAAATCTGTAAATACACATAGACAAGACAGGGCACAGTGTATTCTGTGAACTGCACTTACCTCAGTATGGCAGGATATATGAAATGAAGAAAAGTGGTAAGCAGGGTCCAGATATTGAAGGGCTTTGGATCTCTAAGTAATAAGACTTCACGCTGTAGGCACTGAAAAGTCATTTAAGCATGACACTGGGGTGATCAAACTGGGCATCAGAAAATCAACTTTCTTTATCGAAAATGAATAGGAAGGGGGAGATTTGTTAGATTTGGAGATCTATTAAGATAGGCATGCATATCCTGAGTACAAAAAGAAAACAAACATGGAAAAGCAGCACTGTGGAGACAGCAGAAAGATTAGTGGTTGTCAGGGGTGAAGGAGGAGGAAGGGGGATGAATGGGTAAAGCAGTGGGTATTTTCAGGGCAGTGAAGCTATTCTCTGACATTACAAGGGTGGTTACATGTCGTTATATGCTTGTTCATGCTCATTGAATTTAAAACACCAAGGATAAGCCCTAATGTAAACTGTGGACTTTAGGTGATAATGATGTGCCAGTGTAGGTTCATCGATGGTAAAAAAAAAAAAAAGGTGTCGCACTGTGGCAGGATGTCAATAGTGGGAAAGATTGTGGGTGTCTGGGGACAAAAGGTATATGAGAATGCTCTATACTTTTCATTCATTTTTCTGTGAACCTAAAACTGCTTTAAAAATAACGTTTTTCGTTTAAAAATGCAGTAAAGATGTAAAGAAGAGGACATGTTTGAGAGCTTGTAAGAATGAGGAAGCAACAGAAATTGTTGAATGATTAGAAATGGGAGAACATAGGAGAAGTGAAAGTATCGCCCAAGTCTCTCACTTGAGGATGTGAAGTTAATGTGCTAACTTTCAATGGTAAATGGAAGTGAGGAGGAAAAGCAAGTGGGGAAAGAGGTGTGTGAGCAATGATTATTTCTGATCGAACTGAGTCTGTGCAACTCATTAGGCATTGCAGTTGAGATGGCTGGAAAATAGTGGCAGGCAGAGGCCAACCACCTGAGGCCATAACCCCAGAAAAGTAAACTCCAAACATGCACGTGTTTACACTGTCTGGACTGCACATTACACAATCTAGTCACATAACACAACTTTGTATTATGACTTTGATATCAGTCATATAGCATCCCTTCCCTGCCATCTAGACCACATATGTAAGTATGGAAAGAAGAGAAATATCTCTGAAAGATAATAATTTCCTACTTAGATGGTCACCTCGAATAAGCCACCCTTATTAGTAAAACCCTTGTATCAGAACAGATAAGAGTAAGCCAAGATGGAGGAAAGGTTTGAAGTGAGAAGAACTGATAAGAATTACTCTGCTTTTTATCCGAGGGAGATTAAATTAAAATAAAATGACAATCTGTGCCATCCCGGTGGCAACAAAAATGGCCATTTTTTTTTACCACTATGATGTGTGTGCTTGCCCTGTTTACATGTGTATGTGCTCCAAACTGAGTATTGGGGATCTATTCATTGTAAAGGGTTATCCAAAGGCTGTTAATTCCATGTTAATTCCAGAAACACCTTGAACAGTGTTTGTTCAAATATCTGGGTAATATGGTCTTTCCAATTGACACATAAAATTAACCATCACACAGACCTTTTTTCAAAAGTTGTGAATCTAATTCTCAGTATAATAAATTGGTCTCTGATGATGGAGGCAAGAAGAGAGTGGCCAAGGAAGGTTGAGTACGTTCTGCCCTGTTTTCTTCTAGACTCACACTGAGAAATGGAGGAAGTCTAATGCAGAATAGAGCCAGCCAAGGAAAAGATGGGAAACAAAAAAATGCAGACTGCCCATATGCCAGAGTTTATGAAAACAAGTTTTCTGATGTCCCCATGAGTTCTGAAATGGGAAGAGTCTTTCCTCTCCTAGCTGACAGGTTAGAAGTGACTTTTTGCTCCTGATGGTACTTTGGCTATATTGGTTTCAGATAAGCCCTCTCCCTTTCTGTAGAATATCAATAAAGTCTATATGAGTAGTGTCAAATCTATGGAAGATATCAATGAAAACCCAAAAATATTTGTATACCCATTGTAGCCCAGTGGTGCAACTTCTAGGAAAATTTCCATCTCTGCTGATATAATCAATATTCTGGTCTTAACCTTGGTAGTGTGTGTGTATATATATATATATATATATATATATATATATATATATATATATATACACTATCAAATGTAAATAAATAGCTAGTGAGAAGCAGCCGCATAGCACAGGGAGATCAGCTCGGTGCTTTGTGTCCACCTAGAGGGGTGGAATAGGGAAGGTGGGAGGGAGATGCAAGAGGGAGGGGATATGGGGATATATGTTTACGTATAGCTGATTCACTTTGTTATAAAGCAGAAATTAACACACCATTGTAAAGCAATTATACTCCAATAAAGATGTTAAAAAAATTTTTTTAATTAAAAAAAAACCTTGGAACTTGGCCTTTAGACTTATAAACACAATATTCTATAATGTCTAGAGATGTTATTCCTACAGTTGGTTCTTGCATCATCCAAACATGTGGCTATGTGAAGCCAATCCCAGAGAGGGTATTTTTATGTTGAGGTAGTCAGCTGCAGAAATTATGGCCAGAGGGGTTTTTGAATCACTCAGGTGTTTTACAGTCCAAAGGTAATTTCCCAGTCAGACTTTACATCACAAAGTATACTGTAGTACTGGTCTTACTCTCTTCAAATAAAACTGATGACTTTCATGAAATCTATTTTTTTATGAATCTGTCTCTTTTACCCCAGCCTACATGGGATATTAGCTGTGAAACTGGAGCCGGTAGAAATCCCATTCAGTCAGTAGTTTAGGCCATGGTAATCTTAGCACAAGATCAATCCCCTGTTCTTATATTCTCCAGGGTATGGCAGGTGAGGTTGAGAAGCTGAAAACCCCTTACCAAAGAACATGGTCCTGTAGCTTTAAAAACAGCTGTACCCTCCTTGGGGGCACAAAGATCCGAGCATAAGCTCAAGTTGCACAGAGTCCTGGAGTAAAGTCCTGCCTCTTATTTCTAAGGATTTCTTAGAGCCCCCTGTGGGTAAGCTTGGGTGGAATGGGTAACCATAATCGGAAGCAAAGTTTACAGTTTAGGTAAGAAGCAAAACTAGGGCTTCCCTGGTGGTGCAGTGGTTGAGAGTCCGCCTGCCGATGCAGGGGACACGGGTTCGTGCCCCGGTCCGGGAAGATCCCACATGCTGCGGAGCGGATGGGCCCGTGAGCCATGGCTGCTGAGCCTGCCCGTCTGGAGCCCGTGCTCCGCAACGGGAGAGGCCACAACAGTGAGAGGCCCGCGTACCGCAAAAAAATTAAAAATAAATAAATAAAAGAAGCAAAACTAGTGTATGACCAATAGCAGCAGCAGGTTCATGTGCTTCCCTGACCCAATTTCCATTCATGGGACCCATTGTGTCTTAGACGCACTCAGCTGCAGCTTCCATCCCTGATGACCTGCCACTCAAGTTGGAGCCAGATATTTTGATTTGGTGGTGCAGGATGTTTTGGAATAGATGGAATCCCCAAAGGCTTAGAAATGAACTTGAGAAGGAGAGAAGATCTCGACCCAAAATCTTGCATATGCATAAACGGTCTGCTAGATGCGAGTCTCGTTGGCGAGATTTCATCATTTTCTGTGAATGTTGTAAATGTTTAGTGTCATAAGGTATATAGGTAAATGCTGGCAACTCTGTTGTAATTAAAGGGCAGTAGTCAGAGATAAGGAAATAAATCTGGAAATAGGGGTTTGAGGTCATATGAGTATGGAATAATAAGCAATGAGGTATGCTTCCTGGCCTTGTTTTCTGAGGATCAAGTATGATAAAGTAAGCATGTAGGGCTGAATGTATAGGGCATCAACTTTTGATTATAAAATACTGACTTACTAGCAACAATAAGGTTAACGTTTCTCAGACATGGAATCCCTACAACAACCATATCCAATGTCTTGAACAGTTTTATTAATATCACCTACGAGGAACGTATACCTCTGAATTCACGATGCCATATGGCTAAGAGCGAGGTCTGGGAACATTGTCAAATGTAGACACATCATTTACTAAAAATTCTACTGAGCTAAGAAAACATTTAATAGGCAACACCTATGTCCCCAAACAACTCTTGGATGACAGGTAAGTTTGATTAGGCAGATGTAAAGCACTATACAAAAGAAAAGTTTTAGAGACACAAGCAAGAATCCTACAGTGCGTGTCATATGGCTGTAGGATGCCAGAGGGGGGGAAATGAGCACATAATCAGCTTGAAGTAATTGCAGTAAGAGGAATGACTCATTTTGAGCAAGGACAGCCTTTGAAAGAAAAAGAGTCATAAACAGTTGGCAATGATTATTAACTTCCATTTGTATGCTGCACAATACATTGTAAAACACTTCCACATGTTTTATCTCAGTTGAATTGGAAAACAAGCTGAAAGTTAGAAAAGGCAAGGTATTGTTCTGCCTGTTTTATATGCAAGGAAAGGAGTACAGAGAGGTTAATTGAGCTGGCTGAGGTCACATTGTTAGAGAACCAGCAAGGAATAGAACTTACGTTTCCAGCATCTCCGTGTAATGTATTTTAACCACCCCTGGTGGCACACAGCAGTTTTGCTGAACAAAGAAATTCTTCACTCATGTATAGCTTAGGGAACATTGGTGTTTTTAGCCAGTCTTAACCTATTAATAACAACGATGTCAGTTTCACCCTTCTCCAGCCTGAAATCACAGGACCTCAGAGGTCATCTGGTTCACCTACATCAATTGTGCCATAACATTTGCCAGTCCAAGATCATATTAACCTTCTGGCAGTCCCATCAAAGTGTTTATTCCTGTTGATCTTACGGTCAAACATGTACTTAAGAGAAATGTGTGATGCATAAATAACCTAGTTTTACTCAGGAAAGCAGAATCTTTCACTAAGAATATATTCTGCTTTGCCTCAGGGATGGGTGAGAGGAAGATGAAGTATTTACAGTTGTGTATTATGATCAGGGGTGTTTAAAAATCACCTGAAAATATAAAAACAGAATTCAGGCGTTTTTTTTTTTCCTACCTAACATGTAATTTTCTATATCCCAAATACCTAAGTCAAATTCCACAGCACATCAGTGCTAGAAAGAGGAGGAGTAAAACAGCTGCAGCTGGGTACCTAATCCCAATCTGCCAAGACCTGCTGTTGATCAGCAGTGGGCTCCACATTGAATTGTTTGTCAAACAATTGATTTTTCCCAGGCAACGTGGGTAAAGTAGAGGAGAAAAAACTCACGTACTGGCAACCAGGACAGCTTCTTCCGCTTGGAACAACTGAACCCCAAATCAAAATAATTTCACTCCACATCCTAATTATATCAGTTCTTAATGTCTCTAGCATCCAAGATCTCACCTTTCGCCTTTCAGTTGAGCACAAGAAAGTATAATCGAAAGTGGGAGTGAAAAGCATGATCTGAATCAAGAGAGATGTTTTGCATAAGGCAAAGCTGCACTTTACTTTGCCTTTGAATATATCTCAGCCTTTGAAGACCTCCCTACAATGGTATTATCCTTGATTTCACGACTTGTATGAATAAATGAGACTCAAAAGACAACTGCATGACTCAAAGTCCTTTCACCAGAGAGAATACTTGTAATTTGTCCTCCAGTTGGAGACTCGAAATACAGCTAGCAAAACCTGAATTTGTTTAATGTTCTGCCTCTTTCCTCATTGGCTGCCTAATGTTTTTGATCTAGTCAATTCAGCCCATTACTGACTGATGGGCACCATCGCAGTGTAGCTGCTGATGCCGCCTCCCTACAATCAATAGCACTGGGATGTTGCTTCACATTATATATCAAAATATTCACATAGTTCCTTTGTCATGCTTTAGAGAGTCACATTTCCTTTTTCTTTATCGAGCAAAATCAATTCCATACATTTGAGTTCCAAAGTAAATGACAAGACACAAATCTGAGTACTGTGGAGAATAAAGGGAATGCAAGATAGATTCACTGATCTCAAAAAATGATGAAATTGATAAATGTTGAAACTTTACAATCCAGGGTATGCTAGACCTTTTAAATGTGAAGACAGATGTCCAACTCATTCTTTTAAATAAGAGGACACTGAGTCTCAGAGATATTTAATCACTTGCTAAAGGTCACCCAGCGAAAGTAGCCAGTGTATTTTTGCAAGACATTCTGGAGTCTCCCAAAACATATCTCATTGTCTAGTTGAGAAATAAGACATAAAAGTGATACATGGGCTTCCCTGGTGGCGCAGTGGTTGAG
Source organism: Lipotes vexillifer (assembly GCF_000442215.2). Taxonomy (NCBI): domain Eukaryota; kingdom Metazoa; phylum Chordata; class Mammalia; order Artiodactyla; family Lipotidae; genus Lipotes; species Lipotes vexillifer. Next base: position 1,335,876 of record NW_006792822.1, on the reverse strand, counting down.
AGTCCGCCTGCCGATGCAGGGAATGCGGATTCGTGCGCCGGTCCGCGGAGCGGCTGGGTCCGTGAGCTATGGCCGCTGAGCCTGCGCGTCCGGAGACTGTGCTCCGCAACGGGAGAGGCCACAACGGTGAGAGGCCCGCATACCGCAAAAAAAAAAAAAAAAAAAGTGATACAAGTTATGTTACAATAATGCAAATGAGATAACAGACTTTTCTTAGTGATCATAGAGATACTAGTTATTATAGTAACTCTACTCTAGCAACATAGTGAAGCTGGATATTATGTCAGATGAAGATATTTTTAAAAGGCTTTGGGGGAGTTAAGATAATTGAACTCATTCTTGAACAGTAGGATTTGAATGGATGAGAATAATGGGCTGTGGGTATTGTGCAAGCAGGGAACAATATGAGCAAAAAGCTCAGTAGCTGTTTAAAGCAATGTGCCCAGGTGTTTAGAAAGAAGGGCTTGTTCTCCATACCCTTTTTGGTCTTGAAGAGTGGACCGGCTGACGGATGGTAGCCCTAAACACAGCCAGAGCAAATATCCACCTGATGGGTATAGCGGACATCAGGCTTCACAGCTTATCTACTCAAAAATATCTGACTCAATGGGTTTCCCTGGTGGCGCGGTGGTTGAGAGTCTGCCTACCGATGCAGGGGATGCGGGTTCGTGCCCCGGTCCGGGAGGATCCCACATGCCGCGGAGTGGCTGGGCCCGTGAGCCATGGCCGCTGAGCCTGTGCGTCCGGAGCCTGTGCTCTGCAACGGGAGAGGCCACAACAGTGAGAAGCCCACGTATCGCAAAAAACAAAACAAAACAAAAAATATCTGACTCAAAAGGTTATATGATTACTTGAAATTCTCATGAATATCACTTTTCTTTCAATTTAAGTTTTTTTTTTTTCAATTTAAGTTTTTAGGTCTTAGTTACCATGGCATCTTTTGACTACCATGTCAATGTTGAAGTTCTTCATACACTCACCACTGTGCTGTCACCAACATTATTTGTTTCCAAGATTATCACGGACATGAGACCCCAGATAGTTAATTCTGAGGGATGTAAGCGGATCAACAAATATGAGACATGGCGGGAGCAGCTAGTACACTTGTTGGCAGGGGGAAGAGAGAGTAAGATCTTCAGGAAAGGCAAAGGATATACTGGTAACTCATGAGAATATTTTTAGTACAAGGCTTGGTAAGGGAGGATATTTCACATGTTATGTAACATAAAGGTCAACATGTATGGTGTTAACTGTTTATATCTCAGAGGTCTCTGAATTCATTTTAGCAGTTCCTATGTTTGGAGAAATACTGCTTCCTGGGAATAAATCTATTCTTCACAGTACTAAACATTAAACATTTCTTTAATGTTGTGTAGCATAAAACTGGTGGAATTATTCATTAAATGTCAGTATTTTTCATCGTATTACATCTTGGACCACAATAAAGTCCTCATATAGTTAAACATTTTTTCAAGATACAATTGACATATAACATTAGGAGTACAACATAATGACTCAATATTTGTATATACTGCAAAAACCACCACAGTAAGTCTAGTTAACATTCATCACCACACATAGTTACAGTTTTTTTTCTTGTGGTAAGAACTTTAAAGATCTACTCTCCTAGCAACCTTAAAATATACAATACAGTGTTATTAACTATAATCACCATGCTTTATATTATATCCCCAGGACTTTTAATTTATAACTGAAAGTGTATACTTTTTGTACCAACTTCACCTACTTCCTACCCCTTGCTCTGGCAATCACCAATCCTTTCTCTTTATTTATGAGTTTTTGTTTTGTTTTAGATTCCACATATAAGTGAGATCATATGATATTTGTCTTTGACTTATTTCACTTAAAATAATACCCTCAAGGTCCATCCTTGTTCACACAAATGGCAAGGTTTCCTTTGTTTTTATGGTTGAATAATATTTCATTGTATATATACATCATTTTCTTTATCCATCAGTTGATGGACATTCAGGTTGCTTCCCTGTCTTGGCTGTTGTAAATAATGCTGCAGTGAAAATGAGGGTGCAGAAATCTTTTTGAGTTAGTATATTCATTTTCTTTGGAAAAATACCCAGCAGTGGAATTGCTGGATCATATAGTAATTCTGTTTAATTTTTGAGGAAACTCCATAGTTTCCTCATGTTTTCTATAGTGGCTGCACCAAATTATATTCCCAACAAAAGTGCACAAGGGTTCCCTTTTCTCCACTAACTTGCCAACTTTTGTTATTTCTTGGGTTTTTTTGATAATATCCATTCTGACAGGTGTGAAATGATAGCTCCCTGATTTGCATTTCATGATGATTAATGATGCTAAGCATCTTTTCATGTACCTGCTGGCCATCTGTATGTCATCTTTGGAAAAAATGTCTATTCAGATCTTCTGCCCATTTTTAAATTAGTTATTTTTGTTGTTATTGAGTTGTATGAGTTCTTTAATATATATGATTTGCAAATATTCTCTCCCACTTGGTAGGTTGACTTTCATTTTGTTGATGATTTCTTTTGCTGTGCAGATGCTTTTTAGTTTGATATAGTCCTGTTTGTTTGCTTTTGCTTTTGTTGTCTTTGCTTTTGGTGTCAAATCCAAAAAAAATCATCTCCAAGACTGATGTCAAGGAGCTTACTGCTTATGTTTTCTTGTAGTTTTGTGGTTTCAGGTCTTATGTTTAAGTCTTTAATCCATTTTGAGTAGATTTTTGTGTATGGTGTAAAATAGTGGTCTGGTTTCATTATGTTGCATGTGGCTGTCCAGTTTTCCCAACACCACTTATTTGAAGAGTCTGACCTTTCCCTATTGTGTATTTTTTACTTCTTTGTCATAAATTAATTGGTCATATGAACATGGATTTCAGGGCTCTCTGTCATCTAGTTTGAAATCAGGGAGCATGATGCTTTCAACTTTGTTCTTCTTTCTCAAGTTTGCTTTGGCTATTTGGGATCTTGGGTGGCTCCATTCCGATTTTAGAATTGTTTATTTTATTTATGTGAAAAATTATATTGGAATTTGATAGGGATTGCACTGAATATGCATATTACTTTGAATAGTGTAGACATTTTCACAATATTAATTCTTCCAGTGCATAACTCACAGAATGTTGTTCCATTTATTTCTGTCTTCTTGAATTTATTTCGTTAATGTCTTATAGTTTTCAATGTACAGATATTTCATCTCCTTGGTAAAATTTATCCTCAGTCATTTTATTCTTTTGGATGCAATTATAAATGGGATTTTTTTCTCCACTTTCTGAGAGTTTTATTATTGTATAGAAATGGAACAGGTACCGAAGGTCACCTGGCAGAAGGTTTTCACCTGGCTGAGAGATAGAGAGAGATCTCTCCGGGCAAAAGGCCCATGAGAAAATTCATCACAGCGCGCTGACCTGGGGATGCCTCACTCTTCTTTATTAAAAAAAAGAAAAGAAAGAAAAAAGAAGACTTTCATGACCTTCATGTGCATTTACAACAATAGCATGAAATCTCACTCAGAAAAATCATGAGCTCACACGTCTAAAGAAAAGCCGAGTGGATGAAAGGCTCTTGCTGCTCCAGCCAGGAATCAGGACTCTGCCTCTGAGGTGGGAGAGCCAACTTCAGAACACTCGTCAAGAAGAGACCTCCCAGCCCCACATAATATCAAATGGCGAAAATCTCCCAGAGATCTCCATCTCAACACCAGCACCCAGCTTCACTCAACGACCAGCAAGCTACAGTGCTGGACAACCTATGCCAACCATATAGCAAGACAGGAACACAACCCCACCCACTAGCAGAGAGGCTGCCTAAAATCATAATAAGTCCACAGACACCCCAAAACACACCACCAGACGTGGACCTGCCCACTAGAGAGACAAGATCTAGCCTCATACACCATAACACAGCCACTAGTCCCCTCCACCAGAAAGCCTACACAACCCACGGAACCAACGTTAGCCACTGGAGACAGACATCAAAAACAACGGGAGCTACGAACTTGCAGCCTGCAAAAAGGTGAACCCAATCACAGTAAGATAAGCAAAATGAGAAGACAGAAAAACACACAGCAGATGAAGGAGCAAGATAAAAACGCACCAGACCTAACAAATGAAGAGGAAATAGGCAGTCTACCTGAAAAAGAGTTCAGAATAATGATAGTAAAGATGATCCAAAATCTTGGAAATAGAATGGACAAAATGCAAGAAACAGTTAACAAGGACCTAGAAGAAATAAAGATGAAACAGACAATGATGAACAACACAATAAATGAAATGAAAAATACTCTAGATGGGATCAATAGCAGAATAAATGAGGCAGAAGAACGGATAAGTGACCTGGAAGATAAAATAGTGGAAATAACTACTGCAGAGCAGAATAAAGAAAAAAGAATGAAAAGAACTGAGGACAGTCTCAGAGACCTCTGGGACAACATTAAACGCACCAACATTCGAATTATAGGGGTTCCAGAAGAAGAAGAGAAAAAGAAAGGGACTGAGAAAATATTTGAAGAGATTATAGTTGAAAACTTCCCTAATATGGGAAAGGAAATAGTTAATCAAGTCCAGGAAGCACAGAGAGTCCCATACAGGATAAATTCAAGGAGAAATACGCCAAGACACATATTAATCAAACTGTCAAAAACTAAATACAAAGAAAGCATATTAAAAGCAGCAAGGGAAAAACAACAAATAACACACAAGGGAATCCCCATAAGGTTAACAGCTGATCTCTCAGCAGAAACTCTACAAGCCAGAAGGGAGTGGCAGGACATACTGAAAGTGATGAAGGAGAAAAACCTGCAACCAAGATTACTCTACCCAGCAAGGATCTCATTCAGATTTGATGGAGAAATTAAAACCTTTACAGACAAGCAAAAGCTGAGAGAGTTCAGCACCACCAAACCAGCTTTACAACAAATGCTAAAGGAACTTCTCTAGACAAAAACACAAGAGAAGGAAAAGTCCTATAATAACGAACCCAAAACAATTTAGAAAATGGGAATAGGAACATACATATCGATAATTACCTTAAATGTAAATGGACTAAATGCTCCCACCAAAAGACACAGATTGGCTGAATGGATACAAAAACAAGACCCATATATATGCTGTCTACAAGAGACCCACTTCAGACCTAGAGACACATACAGACTGAAAGTAAGGGGATGGAAAAAGATATTCCATGCAAATGGAAACCAAAAGAAAGCTGGAGTAGCAATTCTCATATCAGACAAAATAGACTTTAAAATAAGGACTATCAGAAGAGACAAAGAAGGACACTACATAATGATTAAGGGATCGATCCAAGAAGAAGATATAACAATTGTAAATATTTATGCACCCAACATAGGAGCACCTCAATACATAAGGCAAAAACTAGCAGCCATAAAAGGGGAAATCGACAGTAACACATTCATAGTAGGGGACTTCAACACCCCACTTTCACCAATGGACAGATCATCCAAAATGAAAATAAATAAGGAAACACAAGCTTTAAATGATACATTAAACAGGATGGACTTAATTGATATTTATAGGACACTCCATCCAAAAACAACAGAATACACATTTTTCTCAAGTGCTCATGGAACATTCTCCAGGATAGATCATATCTTGGGTCACAAATCAAGCCTTGGTAAATTTAAGAAAATTGAAATTGTATCAAGTATCTTTTCCGACCACAACGCCATGAGACTAGATATCAATTATAGGAAAAGAGCTGTAAAAAATACAAACACATGGAGGCTAAACAATACACTACTTAGTAACGAAGTGATCACTGAAGAAATCAAAGAGGAAATTAAAAAATACCTAGAAACAAATGACAATGGAGATACAACGACCCAAAACCTATGGGATGCAGCAAAAGCAGTTCTAAGAGGGAAGTTTATAGCAATACAAGCCCACCTTAAGAAGCAGGAAACATCTCGAATAAACAACCTAACCTTGCACCTCAAGCAATTAGAGAAAGAAGAACAAAAAAACCCCAGAGTTAGCAGAAGGAAAGAAATCATAAAAATCAGATCAGAAATAAATGAAAAAGAAATGAAGGAAACAATAGCAAAGATCAATAAAACTAAAAGCTGGTTCTTTGAGAAGATAAACAAAATAGATAAATCATTAGCCAGACTCATCAAGAAAAAAAGGGAGAAGACTCAAATCAATAGAATTAGAAATGAAAAAGGAGAAGTAACAACTGACACTGCAGAAATAAAAAAAATCATGAGGGATTACTACAAGCAACTCTATGCCAATAAAATGGACAATCTGGAAGAAATCGACAAATTCTTAGAAATACACAAACTACCAAGACTGAATCCGGAAGAAACAGAAAATATGAACAGACCAGTCACAAACACTGAAATTGAAACTGTGATTAAAAATCTTCCAACAAACAAAAGCCCAGGACCAGATGGCTTCACAGGCGAATTCTATCAAACATTTAGAGAAGAGCTAACACCTATCCTTCTCAAACTCTTCCAAAATATAGCAGAGGGAGGAACACTCCCAAACTCATTCTACGAGGCCACCATCACCTTGATACCAAAACCAGACAAGGATGTCACAAAGAAAGAAAACTACAGGCCAATATCACTGATGAACATAGATGCAAAAATCCTCAACAAAATACTAGCAAACAGAATCCAACAGCACATTAAAAGGATCATACACCATGATCAAGTGGGGTTTATTCCAGGAATGCAAGGATTCTTCAATATACGCAAATCTATCAATGTGATTAACCATATTAACAAATTGAAGGAGAAAAACCATATGATCATCTCAATAGATGCAGAGAAAGCTTTTGACAAAATTCAACACCCATTTATGATAAAAACCCTGCAGAAAGTAGGTGTAGAGGGAACTTTCCTCAATATAATAAAGGCCGTATATGACAAGCCCACAGCCAACATCATCCTCAATGGCGAAAAACTGAAAGCATTTCCACTAAGGTCAGGAACAAGACAAGGTTGCCCACTCTCACCACTCTTATTCAACATAGTTTTGGAAGTTTTAGCCACAGCAATCAGAGAAGAAAAGGAAATAAAAGGAATCCAAATCGGAAAAGAAGAAGTAAAGCTGTCACTGTTTGCAGATGACATGATACTATACATAGAGAATCCTAAAGATGCTACCAGAAAACTACTAGAGCTAATCAATGAATTTGGTAAAGTAGCAGGATACAAAATTAATGCACAGAAATCTCTGGCATTCCTATATACTAATGATGAAAAATCTGAAAGTGAAATCAAGAAAACACTCCCATTTACCATTGCAACAAAAAGAATAAAATATCTAGGAATAAACCTACCTAAGGAGACAAAAGACCTGTATGCAGAAAATTATAAGACACTGATGAAAGAAATTAAAGATGATACAAACAGATGGAGAGATATACCATGTTCTTGGATTGGAAGAATCAACATTGTGAAAATGACTCTACTTCCCAAAGCAATCTATAGATTCAATGCAATCCCTATCAAACTACCACTGGCATTTTTCACAGAACTAGAACAAAAAATTTCACAATTTGTATGGAAACACAAAAGACCCCGAATAGCCAAAGCAATCTTGAGAACAAAAAATGGAGCTGGAGGAATCAGGCTGCCTGACTTCAGACTATACTACAAAGCTACAGTAATCAAGACAGTATGGTACTGGCACAAAAACAGAAAGATAGATCAATGGAATAGGATAGAAAGCCCAGAGATAAACCCACGCACATATGGACACCTTATCTTTGATAAAGGTGGCAGGAACGTACAGTGGAGAAAGGACAGCCTCTTCAATAAGTGGTGCTGGGAAAACTGGACAGGTACATGTAAAAGTATGAGATTAGATCACTCCCTAACACCATACACAAAAATAAGCTCAAAATGGATTAAAGACCTAAATGTAAGGCCAGAAACTATCAAACTCTTAGAGGAAAACATAGGCAGAACACTCCATGACATAAATCACAGCAAGATCCTTCTTGACCCATCTCCTAGAGTAATGGAGATAAAAACAAAAATAAACAAATGGGACCTAATGAAACTTCAAAGCTTTTGCACAGCAAAGGAAACCATAAACAAGACCAAAAGACAACCCTCAGAATGGGAGAAAATATTTGCAAATGAAGCAACTGACAAAGGATTAATCTCTAAAATTTACAGGCAGCTCATGCAGCTCAATAACAAAAAAGTAAACAACCCAATCCAAAAATGGGCAGAAGACCTAAATAGACATTTCTCCAAAGAAGATATACAGACTGCCAACAAACACATGAAAGAATGCTCAACATAAAAAAAAAAAAAAAAGAAATGGAACAGATTTTGTATATTTATTTTGTATCCTGCAAATTCACTAAATTCATTGATTAGTTCTAACAGTTTTTTGATGGAGTCCTTAGGGCTTTCTATACATAATATCATGTCCTCTGCAAATAGTGACAGTTTCACTTCTTCCCTTCCAGTTGGGATGCCTTTTATTTTTCTTGACTAATTGCTCTGGCTAGGACTTCCAGTACTATGTTGAATAAAAGTGGTGAGTGTGGTCATCCTTTTCTTGTTTCCTGTCTTAGAGGAAAAGTATTCAGATTTTCACTGATGAATATGATGTGAGCTGTTGGTTTGCCATGTATGGCCTTTATTAGGTTGAAATATGTTCCTTCTATACCCACTTTGAGAATTTTTATCATAAAAAAATGTTGAATTTTGTTAAATGTTTTTTCTGCATTATTGAGATGATCATATAATTTTTAATTATTTTGTTAATGTAATGTATCACATTGATTTGTGGATGTAGTACCATCCTTGGATCCCTGGAATAAGTCCCACTTGATCATGGTGTGTAAGCCTTTAAGGCATTGTTAAATTTAGTTTACTAATATTTTATTGAGGATTTGTGCATCTATGTTCATCAGGGCTATTGGCCTGTAATTTTCCTGTGGTGTCCTTGCGTGATTTTGATATCAGGGTAATGCTGGCCTTGTGAAATGAGTTTGGAAGTGTTCCCTCCCCTTCTATTTTTTATAAGTATTTGAGAAGGATTGGCATTAATTCTTCTTCAAATATTTGGTAGAATTCATCAATAAAGCTGTCTAGTCCTGGACTTTTGTTGGGAGGTTTTTGATTACTGATTCAAATCCTTACCAGTAATGAGTCTGTTGTAATTATCTATTTCTTCATGATTCAGTCTTGGTAGGTTGTATGTTTCTAAGAATTTATCCATTCCTTTTAGGTTGTCCATGGGAATCTTAACTAAAGTTACAGTGGATAAATTATTGTGAAATGAGACACAGAAGCAACTAATAATAGTCATTATTACCTTATTCAAATACCCATGCACTGTCTTGATTTTTCCCCCTTTTCATATTTTCTATATTATCTCTATTCATTTATCTAATATGACAAATAGCATAGTTTTCTCTTTAGCAGTTAATGCATCCTGAACATTTTTGCACACCCTAAGCACCTAACAGTTTTTTTAATACACACTGGTCACTTAAAAAGTGGTTACTTATGAAATCTATAACTTTTTTCTCAAATAATGTGTCGGAGATTTTTGAAATATCTTCTGAAACTCTGAGAAATTATTGAATCCCTATTGGCACATATTAGGTGTCTTATAACTACTTGCTGAATAAATAAAATGTATGAATGAAGAAAGACTAAGAGCATACACTTACATAGTTGTACCACGTGTATAATTGTACCATGTACATGTTTTACATATTCTACATATTATTTAATATTTATAACAGCCTTATTATATAGGTAAATGATCGTCTTATTACAGATGAAACAAACTGAGTGCCACGTTGTTAGTAAATCACAAAACCAATAATCACACCCAGGCACCCTGACACAAGTCATTTCTATTAACCACTATGCTGTGAATGAATTTAGCTCAATAAAGGAAAAATTGGAGCTACACAGTTTTTTATGATGTGTATCATTTTTCTATGAAATCTTTAGCTCAAATAAGTTTTACTATTTTATGTCACATTGTGACTCCTTAATGGAATTTTGATAAAATGAACAATTAACAGTAAATGCTGGACTCTCTCATTGAGTCATACATGAGTTTATAAACGTATAGTATATGTAATTTTCTCAATTTTACAGATCCTGTATTATGAGATACTGTCTGAACAATGCAAGTTAAAGTCTGCTTGCCAGTGTCAGCACTAGCAGCATACAGAGTAAAGAAAAAACAACAATTGGGATATTGCATTATTATGAATGCAATTTCATCAGCATCTTTTAAATGTACCTAGCCAAAGATTGATAGTAAATTTAATGAGCAATCTGTTCCTATGCTGAATGTGCGTGATGCTATTATATGAAATGGAAACAACTGGAAATGTGTCAGAAATGCACTTTACAACATTAGTTGAAAATGCCATTGATTGATCAGTGTCACACTGTTTGACCCCCAAAACTACCTCTGCAGTTTGGAAAACAAATGACATGTGAAGGAAAGTTTCAAGCAAAATCCACATTTAAAAAAAAACTCAGCTATTCTTTCATAGAAAACATGTCAGTGTCTCTTTGAAGCAATATGCCAATAAAATGTCTCCAGTCACATAAACAAAAGCAAGTGATAAATTGTGTTGCCTTATCTTTTGGCTATGCCAGGCATCCATTTGGTCAACCACTGCATACATTGTTTTACTCCTACAACTGTAAATTGTAGGAGTAAATCTACTGTAAATCTACTTTCCTCTAAATGCACCTAATTTAATGGCTATTTATAGAGAAATTATTTCAGCTTACCTGACTACTGAAATGTAAGGTAGAAACAGTAGTCATTTAATGCTTTCCAGAATGCCATCCCAGACTGTGGGTAGGAAGCAGCATCTCATGAATTGAAGTTTACCCTGACTGGATCCCAAACGCAATCCCCTTCAGTTTCCCTTTTCCACATAAACTAGTGCTAATTGATAGGTCTGACTGATTAAATTTAGTAAAATGAGCCATCACAGCAGCCAGAAGCAGAGAATCAAATCGTGATCATTTGGTGAAACGAGAATTGGCAAACTCATAAGTTTTAGCTTTTGACTTTGCTTAAATCACTCCTACCCACTCAGCGAGGATGAGTGAGGACAGAAGTGCTAGTTGAGCCAAAAGAACATTAAGAAGACTAACAGGGCAAAGGTGGCAAAGTTTTCCTAAAGCATGAAGAGCATTAACTAGCTGATTTGTAGAGGAAACTAAAGGAGTTTATCTTGTTATGATCAGCCAAGGACATGATCTAGTTACTACCCAAGAATGAAGATTATTCATTTCAGAGAAAAAACAGAAAAAGATAGGAGGATTTGATGTGTTATTAAATGTTGCAAATTAAATGGAAGGCATTTGAAATTTTAAACTTTTTATTATTTTTAAACATGTCAAATAGTAGTATCCAAGAGTTTACATTCAAAATCAGTAGTTCCCTCTCCCTCCATAACTTTGTCAAGTCTCCAGAGACAACTACCTTTGACCTTATCTGTTATTAGTTATTCTGATAGTAACATCCATAATTCAAAAAGACATGCGTATATGCTTTCATAACGTATTGGCTTTTTCCATTGTCTTCGACTCCTGCCGTGAAAGATGAGGGTACAACACATCTTTTCTGCCACTTCCCCTATTTCTCCTCACACCCACTTGATCAAAATTTTAAATCACTTTTAGCGCTTCAATTAATTATTTTGTAAACGGGAATGATACGCATTCTCTATTTCTTGTTTAATCGTCTTTGTTCATTCTCTCTTAATTACTGACTGGGTATGAATATTATCATCCCTCTAATTGCTCCATATCTCTTCCCCACTCCTCACTTCCTTTTCAACATTTGCAGCTCCCTATACTTTTATATTATCAGAGTGAGTACTTTTTTCTTTAAAAATATATGTATTTAGTCCTTTGTCCACAGATAATTTCTGAATGTTAAAAACAAGCTTTTACATCAATCTGACTATAAATATTTTTCACGCCGAAAATACACAGCAGAGGTAAAAAGCATTCCCTTCTTTATTAGCATCTCGAAGGCCCAATGTCAGGGCAAGAATAACACTCACAGAGGAATGCTCGTAACATCAAGGACAAATTCTATTTTCTTATATTCTATTAATTGTTCCAAATAATGACACATTTTACTTTGCTTCATATGTAGACCTTGATTATTACTTGTGTTTGGTTTGTTGTTTAGTGTAGTTTTCTTTTTCCTCAATTTTCTAATTTTCAATTCTTGTGGTGAGAAAAGAGAGAGAATTCCTTCAATATATCACTTAGTATCTATCTTCCAGCAATTTTTTTGCGTTCAGTTACTTGACGAACGCACTATATTCAGTCCTAGTATGACTACTCTCAGTGTTCTATAGACTGAATATTTGTGCACCACCCGCCCCCCAATTCATATGCTGAAAGCTGTTCCCCCAGTGTGATAGCAGTTGGAAATGGGGACTTTGGGAGTTGATTAGGTCCACCCTCATGAATGGGGTTAGTGCCCCTTATAAAAGAGATCCCAGAGAGCTCCCTTGTCCTTTCTGCCAGGTGAGGTTAAAAGATAGCCATCAGTAAATAAGGAGTGGGCTGTCACCAGACCTGGAATCTGCTGGTGCCTTGATCTTGGATTCCCCAGACTCCAGAACTGTGAGAAATACTTTCTGTTTGTCTATAAGCCACCAGTCTATGGTACGCTGTTGCGGCAGTCAGTTCAAACGGTCTAGACACACGCAGGCCCTGCTGTAGAACCATCATCCTAGGGTTTAGTTTAGTCATGGCCACTGTTTCTGCAGTTGCACAGCCTCTGTTCCCATTGTTTTTTTACCTCTGTACTGAGCAACTGCCTCTGAAATGGTGTGTGGAGGACAGTTGTTTAAGATGCTATCATTTATAAAAAATGTATTTATCTTGAATTTATAACTGGGTGGTTTGTCTCAGTGTAGAATTCCAGGTTGAATATCATTTTCCCTTAGAAATTTGAGGTTATTCTTCCCTTATCTTCTATAATCTAAAGTTGATAAAAATACAGGTCACAGGTCTTATCCTTCCTTTTTTGGAGCTGACCTGCTTTTCCTCTTCAGTTTTGAAGTTTTTGAGAACTTCTCCTCATTCCTAGTGCATTGTAAATTCAGAAAGTAAACCTATACTTGGGCCTTTAATCATTTATTGGGTCTGGCAAGTTTTCTTTTTCTCTAATTTCTCCTCTTTTTTAATTCTAATTAATTGAAGTATAACAGACATATAGAGCAGTATATAAACCTATAGACTATTCAATGAATGGTCCCAAAGTGAACATATTTCTCATATCTTGACCATCCAAAAATAAAAGATTATAAAAACAAGATTTTCTTACACTGACTCCTAGTTACACTTCCCATCCCATACAACATAACTCTTATTCCAATTACTAAATATGTAAACACATTTTACCTTTTTTTTTTCTAACTTTTATGAATGGAGTCATACAATATATATACTTATATGTCTGGATTTTTTTATCCAACATTAGCTTTATGAGATCAAACCATGTTTTTGAATGTAGTGGTGGTTCCTTTGTTCATTATTTTATTTTAGTCATACTGATACATATTAGAATATCTCATTGTCATGTTAATTTGCATTTTTCCCATTATTAATGCTTGGTTAGAATTTCAAGCTAATTGAGTACTTGGATGCCAGCTTTTGGTGATTTCTTGCTCAAGTCTTTTGTCAGTTTTCTACTAGGTCGTCTGCCTTTTTCATACTGATACATAGCAACTCCTTATATATATTTGTTGCAAATATATTCTTCTCTTTAGCTTTTTTCTTTTCCACTCCTTTAATGAGGCCACTTAACAGAATTCTTTAATTTTAATATTATCCAACTTACTGTTTTCCTTTATATTTAAGGGCTTTTGTGTCCTGTTTACCTAGCCCAAATTTATAAGATTTTTTTACTATATTCTAAAAGCTTTAATGTTATGCTTTTCATGTTTTAGATCTACAATCAACATGAAATGGATTTTTGTGTACAGTGTGAGATAAAGGTCAAGTTTCATTTCTTCCATGAAAAAATCCAATTCATCTAGAACCTTTTATTGAAGAGAACATCTTTCCTTTAATATTATGCAGTAAAATTCTTGTCGTAAATCAAGTACTCACATATGTGTGGGTCTGTTCTGTTACATTGGTCTCTTTGCTGTCCTTTGTGCCAGTTTCATCCTGTATTAAATCAAGTAGCTTTAGAATATTTCTTGATTTCTGAGAGACTAAATTTTTACACAGTGTTATTTTTCAAGAGTTGTCTTGGATATACTTTTCCCTTTGAATTTTGACGAACATGATTAGAATGATTTTGTCAAAATCCATTATTAAACCCTCTGGGATTTTAAATCACATTGCATTAAGACCATAAATTAATTTGGAGAAATTTTCTCTCTTTACAATTTTGAATCTTTCGATATTTGAACATGGTGTATTCCTCCACTGATTAAGTCTTCCTTAAGGCTCCTAATAACATTGTATGGCTTTTGGAAAGGATTTCCAAATATTTCCTTAGATTTGTTCTTAATGCATTTGATGCCTTTCCATGATACAGAAAATATATTTAAATTTTATTTTCTAGGTTACAACTTCAAGACATAATGGGAACCTGATTTACCATTCCCAACTTTAACAACTAGGGAATTGGACAAAATATCTGAAAAAAGGATTTCAGATACTGAAACAAAGCAGGACTGAGATCCCTTAGAGAAGGAATACAATAATGTGAACCCTAAAATTACCTCGGCTTGGAGCCAATGTTTGAGACAATGTAGGGTTGCAGTACCCCACCAGAGTCTTGTAATGTTGCTGAGTTGAGGAGACTGAGATAGGAATTTAAGGAGGCCAAGGTAGCTAGAACTTATAGGGCAGAATACTAAGGAGAAGGGAGCAGTGTAGAGATTCCAGAGATTTACACAAAGGACCCCTTGAATTATTAAGTCCTGTTCTGGGTATGCATAACAAGAAATTACCTAAGACTAGAGAAAGAACCATTAGAAATAAGTAGGCCAGTTTCTGAAGCTCATGCAGGACAGAAATAATTTGTGTCCTACCAGCTAGAGTGGAAAGATCCATAAGGTATAAGATACTGAATAGAATTCTCAGAAGGGTATCAACTTAGTAGGGGCCTAAATTAGCACTATAGTAAAGGAAGTATACTGAAAAATATTCGGCCCTTGCTCTTGCTAAGTTTCATAAATTTGGAAAAGATTGGAAATACTTGTGAAGAAATAAACATAGATCATCATGTCTTAAAGTTGGCAGGTACCTTTTGAGTAGTCTGATATTCAGATCTTCCTCGACTTATGATTGGGTTATGCCCCAATAAACTCATTGTAAGTTGAGATCATCATTAAGTCAAAAATGCATTTAATACACCTAACCTACCAAACATTTTAGCTTAGCCTAGCCTACCTTAAACATGCTCAGTGCACTCACATTAGCCTACAGTTTGGCAAAATCATCCACCACAAAGCCTATTTTATAATAGAATAGCACTTGTAATCTATTGAATACTGTACTGGAAGTGAAAAACAGAATGGTTGTCTGGGTACAGAATGGTTGTCAGTTTATTGGCTGTATACCCTCGTGCTCACGTGGCTGACTGGGAGCTGTGCTTCTGCCACTGCCCAGCATCATGAGAGAATCATACTACATATTACTGGCCCGGGAAAAAATAAAATTTCAAAGTATGGTTCCTACTGAATGCATAATGCTTTCACACCATCATAAAGTCAAAATATTCTAAATTGAGCCTTCATAAGTCAGGGACATCTGGACTCACATTTCAAATGAGGAGTTAAAGTCTCTAAGGTGAAAAGTGACTTGGTTATTGGCATAATGTGCAAATAAAAAATAAATGCAAAGGGAGATTGAAAGGTATATTTAAAAATAAAACACTTTGTATTAGTCTCTAGCTTTCAAAACCACATTAATTTGTTTGGAATATTAAAAAGCAACAGGTATCTTCAATAGCTAATTGAAACAAAAGAACATATAGAATAAAATACCCAAATGCAGTTACAAGGGAAAATTGAAACTTAAAAGCAAATTATTTTTAAATAGATGTGGGTCAAGATACTGCCAAAAGAGAAAACAGTGTTAAAATAAGAGCAACGCAATTTACGAAAGAATAAATGTCATAAAAATATTGTCTTTTTAACTTACAGTACTTTTAAACTATTTTTAAAAGTTATTCTAACTCATAAAATTCTTTTGATTTCATTTTATTAAAAATTTTTATAAAGTACATCTTTAAAGTTATGGAATTATTTCAAACTTTAAAAAACACCCTTGTACTTAATGTCTGGATAAATCATGAACTCAGTTATAAATTTGTCAAGGTTTATAACAGAATATTAACTAGGAGCTCTCTAGGGCCATTGTAAATAATTGATGGCAGCTGTTTCCCAGCATACATAATAAACACATGAACTGGAGAGTCGACATTCTAATCTATAACAACTATACAATAATCACTACAAACCTATACGGGGAATGAAAGAGATTATGGTTGCCTTTTAAAGCTTCCACTCTACAATACCCCACTTTCAGCCTCATATCTTAAAGGCAGCATAAAGATCAATAAGCATAGATATATCAGTGCTTCTTTGAGTTCTTCTAAATATCCCTTCCTGACATTGCTTCCAAATGTATGTCCAATTTGTTCCAGCTGGGCACCTATTCTGACTTGCTTGGCACCTAAAATAATTTTGCATTTGAGGTTTTGAAGTGTTCTTTGCTTTCTTTAACTTTGACTCTTGGGCTCAGACTCAACACAAGGTTCTTTTTACTGTTAAAAATGTAATGTTTATCCTCAGAAAACAATTTTTAGACTCAGAAAATGGGGTTATACCATTTATATCAATACCATTTGTAACCCTCTTTAATTATTGATATATTATGAATATTTTATATGTCAGTGTACTTATTACTACAATAAACATTAGGAATTCTTCTGTGTGTTTTACATATATAACCTAATTCAACCCTCACAGCAATCTTCTTCCCGTTTCACTGAGAAAATTGAAACCTTCAGCACAGAACTTCACAGGTTTCTACCAACAAATTGGCCCCATCTATCAGCATTTGTCCCTCATTTTTTTTCCCCATCTATGGTCAGTGATGATCTTACCAAACTTCTATTCTAGACCCAGCCTCTCTACAGGAGTACTAGATCCCATTATGTCAGCACCTCAACAATGCTCTTCTCTTGCTTCTAAATCATGTATCTATATTTTTTACTCTCTACTGAATTATTCTTACTGAATGGGCTATTTGATCCATTTCTAATGAGCTTGATCAAGACCCTACTTCCCCTCCTGCCTCTTCATTTCTTTCTTCTCTTTGCAGCAAAACTCGTCAAAAGTTTTGTTCCAATTCGTCTCCTCCTGGGCTCTCTTAACTCACCTCAGTTAAGCCAGGAAGCCACCGAAACTGCTCTCATCCAAGCTGCCAATGGTCACCTGTTGCTAATCTAAGTCAGTTTTCAATCCTCATCTTACTTGATATATAAGAAGTAGTTCATCAGATCCAGCTGATCTCTCTCTCTCTCCCCCGCTACCCCTTTCTTAATTTATCTTTCAGTACCCCGCAATTCCCTGTTTCTTTTTTACTTATTGTTTGGTGCATTGCAGTCTCCTTTACTGGTTTCATCTTTTATCCTCTAGCACTTAATGTGCTGATACTTCAAAACTCAGTCCTTGTTTTCTTTATACTCTCTCTCTCTCTCTCTCGGGAAAAATATTCATTTTCATAGTTTCAAATAGTTCCCCAAATTTACCTCTAACTTTTCCATGATGTCCAAATTAGATACATAATTGCCTACTCAAAATTTCAATTGGATGCTTAATAATCATCTCAGATTCAACATGTGTGAAAATGATCCTCTTTCCTTGCTTTCTCCCTTCACACCCCCTCCTTCCTTCTGTCTTCCCCATCTCAGTTGATGGCAAATCCACCTTCCAGTTACATAGGTCAAAAAATATTGGAGTCATCTTCAACTCTCGTTTTTCTCTTATCTAAATTTAATGTCATCCAATTCTTTTGTCTTTACCTCTAAAGCATATCCAGAATACAAAAACTTCTTACCATCACCATTGCTGCCTTCCTGGGTCAAAGTCTGTACTCATTTCTAACCTGAATTGCTACAATACTATAGCCTCAAAACAACAACAAAAAAAACCTTCTGTCCTTGTCCTATACAATCTATTTCCATGCCAGTATCCAAGGTAATTTCATTTTCTTAAAGCTTTATTGCGATATATGTATACAAAAAACTGCATATATTTAATATAAAATTTGATGAGTTTGACATATGCATACACCCATGAAAGCATCACCACAAGCAATCCCACTTCTGGCTACCTCTTCAAAAGAATAGAAATCAGTATTTGAAGCAATATCTACACTCCCATGTTCATCCATTGCAGCATTATTCACAACAGCCAAGATACGGAAACAATCCAAATGTCCATCAACAGACAAATGGATAAAAAAGAAAGTGTGTTATATTTATACAATTATTCAGTCTTAAAAATGAAGGAAATCCTGCCATTTGCAGCAACATGGATGGACCTGGAAGACATTATGCATAGTGAAATAAGTCTCAGACAGACACTGCATGATTCTACTTATATGAGGTATTTAAAATAGTCAAAGAGAAATTCTTTTAAAACCCAAGTTGAATGATGTCTTTCCTCTGTGTAAAAATCTGTGCTGTGTTTGTCTCATAGTAATGGTCACAGTTCTCCACAAGGCCATCAAGGCCCATCATTAACCAGGCCGCTTACCATCTCTTCAAGGATTTCTCTCTACCCACATGCTCCAGTCACATGGACCACCCTCCTTTTCCTACAACACATCATGCATGGTCTGCTTGCAGGGCCTTTGCTCTGCTATTCCCTCCACATAGGACACTCCCTCTGCAGGTATCTTCTAGGCTAAATCTCTCACCTTCAATCTTTGCTTAAATTTCACCTTTTAAATCGGGTTTACCCAGACCATGCTTCCTAATTCTGCAAACAAGCCCCTATTCCTACCCCAGCACTCATGAACTCTGTGTACTTACCATCTAAAATAGTAAATAATTCACTTATTTGTAACTATGCTTCTTATTTGACATCTCCCCAAAAACAAATTTCACAATTGGTGTATTTTGTGGTCTATTACATTCACTGATACATCCCAAGTGCCTAATTTACATTTTGCAACATAATAGATATGAAATATATATTTGAGAAATGATTGAATATTAATAATGGGCATCTATACATTTTTAAATCTGAATTCTGTGTTCTTTTTATAATATTTTTTCATTATTACTATTTTTAAAATGCTCTTAATTTCCAAGGATACTATTTTACATATTAGTCAAGTTCTATCTGGAGTTTATTTTGATATAAAAAATGAGTAAGATCTTTTATAATAGGTAGCCAATGGTTTCTATACCATTTGTTAAGTAATTCATTCTTTCCCCATCCTGGAAGCCAAGTGAAGAAAGTATAAGGAGAAGGCAAAATCAACTGGGCCTAAAGCTATATAGGGTGAGAAAGTGATGGCTGATAACAACTGGGTTTAGCAACTTATTTATACATAGGCTGTATATCTACTTTGTGTCTATTTCTGGACTTCTTATATCATTCCCTTATACAGTTTATTCCCAACCCAGAAGCTTGAGTGATTCTTCTAAAACATAATATCATTTCTTTGCTCAAAAACCTGCTCCTACATTTCTCTCACAGTGAAAGCCACATGTGTGTCTGTTCTTTTGCTAGTAATTTATCTTTAAAATGGGTAATTTTATAATACATTTTTATATAGGTAAATCTCAAAATCTATTGTTTTTACACAGTTTCAAAGATTATTTTGTCAACCCACTTTTAAATTTTAATTAACATACGTCAATGAATTTTCCATGAGGTCTGAGAAAAGCCTCGAAGGATGAGCTGGCTTGAATAGAATATGTTGACACCTAGTGGGTTAGGTTGGATGATAGATCACAGGTCACCATCATCCACTTTTCATCAGATTGGTGGCTGTGACCTGGGCACACCTACCACATAGTGAAAATCCCACTTATCTGGAGGAGAAAATAAGAGAAGTGAAGCCGGAACTAATATTGTGACTCCCAGGAGAAGGCAGGCAGGTTGTACCTAGTGATTCCAAGTCCCTTCCTTTCAAAGGGAGTGTGACCTAACCCCCCAGCTCACTGCATCACGCCCAGCCCAGGTTGGCTTATTTCTATAGGCATAGGTCTAGGAAAAACTGGCTGATCATGAATCCTTTGAAATAGGCTACCCTGACATCGTGGTAGAACCCCAATACTGATGACTTTAGGTATCTTCTAAAGCAGTGGTCAGTAAGCATCTTTTTGGTAAAGAGCCAGAGAGTAAATACTGTAGGCTTTACAGACTTCACACAGTCTGTCTCCAATCTCCTTCCCCTCCTCGTCCTCTTTCTTCAACTTCTCCTTATTTTTACTCTTTAAAAATTTAAAAGCCCACAGGCCTTACAAAAAATAGGCCAGAAGCTGGGTTTGGTCCACAGGCTATATTTGGCAACTCCTGATGGAAAGGGAGATGTCTGTCTTATTTAAATTTTTATCAAGATTTTTTTTTCTGCTATTACCTTATCTAGAGAGTACCTTAAGCATGTAGCTTATATTTCAACTGAACCTCAAGAAATAAATTCTTTACTCTCTCAAGGATTCTTCAGATTCCCGGGTGTGGTGGCCATGGAGCTACGCCACTCAGGTCACATGCTGTGGGGAGCACACTTAACTGACCGACCTTCAGGAAGCCCTCCGTATCCACGGCTTCAGTTCATGCTGAGGCCACATCTCCCTCAGGCTGCCTTCAGTCAGTGGGTGAGCATGGCAGAGATAATAAGAAAGCCTACAACTGCAAGACATGGGTATTCCCATGATGGGTGACTTGGGGTCAGAGTCCCCGTTAGCCTGGCTTAACTTTTCTTAGTAATATACTGTAGTCTGAGACTCCTCCCACCCAATCCTTTTTCTCAGCCCCTTTATTTCCACAGGTGTCAGACTTGGAATGGTGACCAAAAGACTCTCCCTGTGCCTCCTTTTCTCTCTCATTGGTGTTTCTTCCAATAAAACCTCTTAGTCATCTAATCCCACTTGGTATCTCTCTGAGGACCCAGCCTAACACCAGGTGATTCCACCTCTGAGAAACAAATGGCCTCCACGCTGTTTCTCCTCTTCACCTGTTAAAAGATATTAGTTGGCTAGGGCTGCCATGACAAAGTACCACAAACTAGGCAGCTTAAACAACAGAAATGTATTGTACCACAGCTCCAGAGATTGAAAGTTCAAGATCAGGTTGTCTGCAGGATTGGTTCCTTTTAGAGGACTTTTGGTAAAAATCTGTTCCATGTCTCTCTTCTAGATTCTGTGATTTGCTGGCAATCTTGGGTGTTCCTTCCTGTGTCTTCACATCGTCTTCCCTCTGTACATGTCTCTCTCTTCACATGGCACTCTTTTTATAAGGACACCTGTCATATTGAATTAGAGGCCCACCCTACCCCAGTAGGACTTTATTTTAATTAATTATATCTGCAGTGACACTATTTCCAAATGAGGTTACATTCTCAGGTACTGGTGGTTAGGATTTCAACATATAAATTTTAGGGGGACACAATTCAACCCAAAACACCAAACATGATACTTAACCTCCTCCTCAGGGACCACATGAACAAAACAAATAAAAAATTACCTCTCATAAAACAGTAGTGAAGATTTGAGGGTGATTATAATGTTCATCACAAAGCAAAATGTAAGAATGCTTATTTGGTATTCTTACAGGACATTTCAGCCAACCACCACTAAGTGACAGGTTGCCTCAGTAAACAATCACCTACTTATTACCTGCCTCCCAAGATTTTTACTAATCCCCCCCTCCCATTTTTCTCCTCTTTCACGTCTTCTTTCTTGCTTTCCTTGGGAAAGAGAAACAAATCCTTCTCATTTTCTCTTTCATATCTTATGACTATTGCCCAGGAGTGAAAATGGGACTATTGCAATAAACAGGTCTAGTCTCTTTGGATGCAAAATGCACCTTGAAATAATATTTTACCCTCCTCCTTCAGGCAGCAGACAAGCAATATAAAATGTTATCACAGGAGCTTATGGAGTATACAACACAAATTTATTGCTTCATAAGACTGATGGCTCTAGAATACAGTGAGCCACAAATGGGATATGGCACATTTTATAGTAAGGCAATTTTTCTTAAAAACATTTTTATCATAAAGTTTTCTCCCCTTTAGAAAAATATTAGTATTGACAGTTAATAATAAGTTTTAATGCCAGGTGAAATGAACATAAATCATAATTATCCTCCCATAAATTCATACATTTTCATAATGATTTAACCCTCTCTCTGAGTGACAGTGGCTCCAGTTCTGTGCATAGGGGACTATTCCAAACAGCATAGAATTATCAGCTGACAAACACTCTCCATCTCAAGCAGAGCTGTCATGCTTTTGGAATCCAAACTTAGCAAGTTCATACAAACTAACAATTTAAGTAGATAACATCCCTTGTGGGTTACGTGAATTTCGTCCATCTTGCCCTAAGATTTTATTCCCTATCTGAACACCAATTTTGGATAATTGGACTATGTAAGAGAAAGAAATTACGACATTTAAGCATGGCAAAAAGAGAATAGTGTTGCTTTTACTTGACCCTTATATGACTCAGGACTAAGTATCGGTCATATCAAATTCAAGTAGGACACAAACTTTACCCAAAAGTTTGCCCCTATTAGAACTACCGTATCGCCATAGCATGGGATCCTGTAGGTACACTTGATATCAATGCCAACTTACAAGACAAGACATATCAAAGTAATTTCCCAAACAGATTATTGCTTTTCTCATTGGAATTGGAGCTAGATGTTAATATAATAAATTGTCATTGCAGTTCCTAATACTTGCAAAGCTAGCTTGCTTGCTTCTGAATTACGAAGTTTAGAAATCCAAGAGTTACCTCTAACTCCTCACTTTCCCTCACACCTAACCTCATCTTTAACTCTGTCTTTTCCAAGACTTCATCTTGATATTTTTTATTTCCACTGCTTTCACTACTGCCCATCCACTCTTCCTGCAGCTGGAATTTTAAAATATTATGGCCATAAAGAAACTTAAATGTATTACACTCTTGTTATAAGTACACATGCTTTGCTCTGTGCTTTACATGATGAATCAACACAGTCTTTACACCACCACACATCGGCATGGGAACATTGTGGATTGTAGACAACTTTTAAAAATAATTTCTCTTCTTTCTCTATATTCTTTCATATAATGTCCAAATTCTCAGCTTGCCCTTTGAAACAAAATCAAAAACTTCTCTGTATTTGCTGATTCCATTTCTCTTTTCCTAATTCTCTATCTTTAAAAATTATTTTAGGATTTAGGATCCACACTATAGAATATATAAGGTTCATTTGCTTATGTCTAGCAAAATAATAGCACAATGCCTACCACCCATGTTAGGCCATAGAGCAGAGTATCAAGGGAATATCTAAAGTCCCCCGCAAGCTCTTTAACAATTATATTCCCAGTTGTCTTCCTAGAAGTAAAATTCCATCCTTGGGATTTCTATTTATGGCAATGGTAGACTGGCTTATTTCAGACCAACTCTCCTAGTGATAGAAAGAAAAACATACGAATTGGGAAAATATTTTAAAGGAATCTATTTGATGGAATTAAAATGCTAACAAGACAGAATGCTCTTGAAGACAAGTGAGCCTAATATTCTAGGCCTTTCTTCTAGGCATTAATCAGAAGCCAGGAGGCTGAGAAGCTGGAAAGAACATGGTAAGTGAGACATTTAGCAGCACAGAAAATCTTCTGAGCATCTTACAGGAATGGGTAACAAGACTGGATTGCAGGCATACCAAGAGAAGAGGCCCTGGTAAATACTCTGGGATTTTAGTTGTGAATGCCAGGAAAAAAATGAACGAGAAATAGATAAGCCTGCCTTCGAATCACTTAAATTCTACTTGGATTAAGATTTGCCCCTCCACTAACTGACTGCTAAGAGCAAAGAATTCTCCCTAGGAAAGATGTTTCAGAACCTCAAAATTTCCCTCTAATATTTTATACATGTCCGGAATCCAATCAGAATTCACCAGGAATACCCACAGATAAAAATGAGTAACAGAAAAACAAAGTGAACAACAACAAAAACACATACATGACAGGCATCTCTCTTTGGAAATAGTATTCCATTTTGTTTTTTGGTTCTTTGTTTTGACCTTCAAATTTTTCCTTTATATACTTAGTTCAACCACGTAAAAAAAGTGTTTTTTTTAATGTTTAAAAAGTTTGAAATTTTTGTTAAATATTTTGGGTCTTTTAGTAGGAAACAATTTATAGTACTGGGAACTTTTAGTAGGAAAGATTTTTAACCTACCAAATTACCACAATTCTACTCAAACTGTCCTGATTGCTTTCATCAGGAACTCCAGGTTGCTGAATTAACGATAAGCTCTGAGTTTTCAGCTTACTTGGGTTATTAGTAGCATATGACATAGTTGATCACTTCTTTCTTCTTGATGTACTTTCTCTACATTTCTTCAGGTACTCTCTCTCTCTTGATATTTTTCCTTCCTCACTAGCCATTCCTTCTCAGGAGCTAATATTGGACCTTCTCATTTTCTCAACACTAAAGTATGAGAAAACTCAAAGGCTCTGTTCTCTATCTTATTCTCAGTTCTCTACATTATTTCTCTTGGTGATCTCATATAGTACCATGCTCAAAATACCATTTATGCACTGATGGTTTCTAATGAGTATCTCCAGCCTCAAATTTCTCTTGAACTAAAGACTTGGCTAACAACTGACCATTTGAAATCTCTACTTGCATATCTAAAGAGGACCTCAAACAAAAGTCCTGATTCTATTCCTTACCTGTTCTCCTGCTACATTCTGCTTTCAGTAAAGGCAGTTCCATTTATTGAGGTGCTCAGGCTGAAAAACTGTTTTTCATCCCTGGCTACTCTTTTTCGTGTATCTCACATTTGATCCCTATGAAATTACTGTCACCTGTACCTTCCAAATATCTGGAATCCAAGTACTTTTACCACTGTACACCTCTGCCTTCATTCAAGCCATCACTTTCATTCAGGCAGATTATTCCAATGTCATTACATTTCCTTTCACTTATATAATGCTCATTTATTCTCCATAGAACAGCCAGAGTAATCCTACCAACGTGGAGAGAAAACTCTATCACAGCTATATCCAGCACCTCTAATGTGTTTTTTAATTACCCAGAATAAAATCCAAGTTCTTTACCTAGTCAACAAGGCTTCGTGACATTTGGTCCCTGTCCTCCCCTCTGATCACATCCCTCCCATTCTAACCCTTATTCATCATGTTTCAGCTACACTGCACTCTTGGCTATTCTGTGAACATGCCAAGCATACTCCTACCTCAGGTAGTTTACACCTGTTAGCTTTTCTGCCTGGATTTTCAACACGACAAAGCCAAATGGGAACCTGAACAGCAGTTTTCTCCTCAATGAGCTCTGCCCTAACTACTACACTTAAAATAGTGGCCTCCATCACCCTCTGTCCCCTAACTCTACTTTAGTTCCATTCATAGAATTTATCTCCACCTTACATACTGTATATGGATTTCTTTATTTCTTTAAGTGCTTCCTCTCCTCAAAAATTTAATCTTAATGTAAACTTGGAATGTTTCCCTTTTATTCACTGCTGTATCATCAGCTCTGGAACAGAGCCTGGCACAGAGTAAATGTTCAGAAAACAAAATGTAATTTAATTGGTACAGTCTCACTGTATAGAATAAAAGGTGAAGGCTAAGACAGTTCTGTATGTTTCCCAATGTCATAGAGATAGTAAGTAGAATAGCTGGAAATTAAACCTGGTCAGTTTTAACACAATAACAAAATGAAACAAAATCAAAAAAGTGATATTTCCCATTGCCCCTTGCTGTACCCATAAAAATTTCTTCACAAGGTATTCATGACTTCACAGCCTGACCCCCCAGTCTGTCTCTTGCTTCTTATCTCACCTTATGAATCACTTTCTTGCAGAAGGCCTATCTAACCTCCAGCTGGGTTGTTTTAGCTGCCTTTCTCCGAAGAGATTGTGCCCTTGTGCACCTCTGTGCTCTGCCTCATACTTACCCCTTAGCCTGGAGTGACCTCTTTCCGTGTTGCTAGCGAATGAAAGCATCTTTCTTTGAATCTGGTTAAATGTCACTTATACAAATAAGTCAGCTGCCCTCATCTCAGTAAAAATCTCTTTCCTGCCCAGTCCCTGCCAAGACACTTAGTTTTTATTGAACTTTTGACACTTTATACTATGTGCCTTAAATTAAATGTAATGTGCCTGCCCACACCCCTCAGGAGAAACTAAGCTTCATGAGGACAGTGGTTTCTTTCTAATCACATTTGCATTCTTCATTTAGGTCTTAACAGTGTTCCATATACACAGTCGTTATTCAGTTAAATATTGCAGGAGTTCTTTTAATTACCCAGTCGTATCCAGTTGACCCAATAAAGAAAATATCCAATTATTCTCATTTTTAATGGTGTTTTGATGCATAAACTCTTTTCCCTTTTTCTGACTGGCATATGTTACTATAATAATAATTCAACCAATAGCATTTATTTACAACATGTTTACAAATAAATCTACATAAAATAGAGAACAGCTATTAACAAAAGTTTTTAAATGATACGTAGAGAAAGAGGCAAACATGTATGTCTGGTGTGGGGGAAGGGAATTCTCTTAGAGACATTAAGGGACCCTAGGTTTTCTCAGTCCTTTTGATTCTTTGATTCTACCCCATACTGTTTACAGTGTATCTTCAGTTTCCCTTCTATATATTTATCAGTCTTCAGGAAGTTGGAGTACATATCTATGGAATAGCAGATATTTTGTTGTAGTTAACACAGAAGATATTTTGCGGGGATACTCTTAAGTAGGTAAATGACAAACAGTTCAGACTTGAGAGTACCTTACCATGCTAGGATATTTGTATTTATTCCTTATGCAATGAAGGATTTTGAACAGAAAAGTAGCTTAACTATATTTGAGTTTTGAGACTATAACATTGGATTCAGCAGG
>NW_006792822.1:1290567-1306394 GCF_000442215.2 Lipotes vexillifer | reverse complement strand
AGTGGTTGAGAGTCCGCCTGCTGATGCAGGGGACATGGGTTCGTGCCCCGGTTCGAGAAGATCCCACATGCCGCGGAGCGGCTGGCCGTGAGCCATGGCCGTTGAGCCTGCGCGTCTGGAGCCTGTGCTCCACAACGGGAGAGGTCAAAGCAGTGAGAGGCCTGGGTAACGCCAAAAAAAAAAAAAAAAAAAAAAAAAAAAAAAAAGAGTAGTCTGATTATTGCTTCAGCTTATATGTCAGAAGAAAGGATCTAACATACAAGTTGCTGGGGAATGTTGACAGCATGTATAAGAACCATACCAAGATGTGACTAGGTGCCTTTGGGGCTCTTGGATATGTATGGCCTCCTCCTTTTTGCAGTTTCCAACAGGGAGGTTAAAGTGGAAGCTGTAAGTGTTGGTTCACAGAATCTAGCCTCTTCATCAGGATCACCTGGCAGGCTTGTAAACCAGAGCGCTGGGCCTACTTCAAGAGTTTCTGATTCAATAGATTTGAGTTAGGGCCCAAGAATTTTCATTTCTAACAAGTTCCCTAGTGATGCTAGGGCTGATGATTGGTGGATGAAGCCTTGAGAATAAATGCCTTAAATAAGAGTAAACTTTGTAAATCCTCAGAATAGTCCAGAATTTAATCACACTTCTTGATCTCTGTCCCAACCGGTTCTTAATCATAGGCAGCAAGAAGATCTTGAGCTAACTTGAGAAATTCTGTTCTTATTATTTAAAAACTGAATACAAATCTTCAGCAGTCTGGCTTTCTCTATCCCTAAAAAAGTCCCTATGCTTATTATAATAGAGGTGCCCCACACATTGCAAAATGTCAATTTTGCTGCTAAGGAGCGAGTTCTTAAAAGTGCATTTCGCAGAATGTACAAAACCAACCAATTAAAAAATCCTTTTCTCACAGCAAGACTTCCCTTTAAGTATTCTAATCATAAAGAATACCTTGTATTCCTGCAAAAAAGTTCGGTTATGGCTATTACTAATGTAAGGTATGAGATTTTAACATTTGCTTCCTTGTAAAAGTTATTGACTTTGCTTTTAGTAAATGTTCTTATTTTACTCACAAACTACACTTGTAATAAGCAGCTTGCTTTGTCCCTATCACTCCAGTGACTCTCTGGCTGGTCTCTCAATCTCCTTGTCCATTTGTGAACACTCTCTTGACCTCTATCATTTTGTACACATTTCAGTTTTTCTAATGTCATGTAACTGGCTAGATTCTTCTGTATTTCAGGTCAAAGCTTAAGCGCCATTTCATTGGGTGAGCCCTATCTGACCCCATTCAGGCTAGGTCCAGACTCCTTTGTTATAAGTGTGCACTGCACATTGATTTTTTTTTATGTTGTTCTGTTAACTTGATTGAAGTAAATATAGAAATACATTTAAGTGTGTGCATATATATAAATATAAAAGTATATGTGTGTATGTATAAATATATATGTAAATTTACAAGAGGATACAGGCTGATATATTTTCTGGAAGTTACCACACTTGTATACCAGCAACAATCCAGATCAAGAATCAGAATATTACTAGAATAATTATCTGCCGTCTTGTACCCCATGAAAGATTTGGACAGGAAGTCTATCATGCCCTCAGTTCCATGCACATGTAGATAAGCTCTTTAGATACAAACTTCCCCTGCCTGGAACCTGTCTTCTGCCCCTCACTAGAAGACAGGTTTAGAGTTTTCCCAGGGAATTCCTTTCCTGAATCACGGCCAACATTTAGAAAGATTCTACAGCCCAGCCTGAGGCAGTATGAACATGCGCTTTGGAGTCAACGAGAAAATTACCTTAAGCTCCTGGTGCTTCTGGACTCTCTTGAGAGATCTGGAGTTTAAAATATCTACTTTATGGGATTTTTGTAAGAATTGTCCAGAATAGGTACAATTCTATTCTATACCACAAAAGTGGCTCTATTTAAATACTAATTATCGTTCTTTCTTTCTACTGCAGTTGACCCTTGAACAAAGCAGGGGGTTAGAGGGACCTTCCCTCCATGCTGTCCAAAATTCACATATAATTTATAGTAGGCCTTCGTTCCACATCCATCATTCCTCTGAATCCTGGCATTCAACCAACCACTGATGGAACAGTACTGTAGTATTTACTATTGAAAAAAACCTGACTGTAAGTGGGCCAGTGCAGCTCAAGCTCATGTTATTCAAAGGTCAACTGTATTTCAATTTCCTGTTTAAGAAAGATTCTCTGTTCTTCCATAATTGGGCCAAGTATTTCTGTTCTTGTTCTTTAATTCTCTGCCAGCTTGTAGAGATGAAAAATATTTTAAGAGATACAGGATTCTTTTTGATTATCTAATAAAAACATCCACCACATATTTTGTGTCTGGAATGAGCACGTTTGGTCAATTTTTAATTATTATCTCCAATTCTCATAATCTTGCTTCAAGGTAGACAAAATTATATCTCAGAGATGCAAAGGGATTTGTCCTGGCGAGAGAGCTTATACTCCTGAAAGTAGGATTCGCATGTAGGTATTTGTCATTCCTCTATGCCTCACTGCTCCTGTGTATATTGTGTCATATAAAGGTTGGGTGCTCATAGGAAGAAACACTAAATGAAATCAGGAAAAATACAGTCATTTATTTGAATATTCTACTGCAAGTTCGTAAGAATTTACGTTTTTAAAAAGTCTTTGAATATAACAAACTTTCTGTTTTAAACTGCTTATTTGTTGCAAATATTTAAGCAGTGACTGAACAATCTCTAACTGAAATCAAATGATTGCTGTATGAATGGAGCAAAATGCTTCAGCCTCAGCCAGAAGAACATTACATTTGTCAATTCCATACTCTCTCTGAAGGAGTAGATTGATTTAAACAAATAAGTTACGTGGGTAAAACACCTTTTTAAACACTGACTGCTAATCTCTACCCTCCATTATAGCTTTATCATATCATGTCTCTCTGAGTGTAAAGATATACTTTCAGTACAAGTTGTCATTCAGTCCACAATTTTAACAAAATGGTGGTTGATAAATATCTTCAAACAGACATGTTTCTATGTATGTCAAGAGTACTATGATTCAATGTCAGTGGTTTTGATGTATTCGAGTTTCTGTAGCTGAACGTTGTACATTTATGAGCACAGCAATTCCAGGGTCGTTTTGCACCATTAAAAGACTGTTATACTGCAGGTCTTCCTATCCTCCACTGTGTGTTGTTTTCCTTGTTTGTTCATTATTTAACTGAAACTTAATAATGCCAGTGATTCTAACTTAGCTTGTTGAAATTTTGATTGAAGATAGAGATTAAATATGAAGATAGAGATTAAACACTATGAAGGAAGTTTATATTACTCTCACTTTCTAAGTTATGGTGATATAGACTATGTTTTATGAGATAAATATTATGAGATTTAGAAAAATCTACATGAAAAGTACTACTCTTAATTACAAAATTCCAATTTTGTATTTTTAATATGCATTATTTCAGCTTTATATAACAAATCTAGGCTTTTGAAAGGACCAACTGCTATTTTACATTTTAAATTTTCATGATAGTGGGACATGAATACAAATAGGATATCACATTTGCAACTTGTGAGCAAATATCCAATGAAGTAATCTGAAATTTGAGTTTATTTGATGAATGCATTATGAACTTTTTTGAAAGTGAAAATTCTTAAGATGACCTCTTTTGCATTAATTATTCTACAAATAGGTATAAGAGGGAAATTTAAAGTCAAATGACAAGATTTTGAGAATTTTTTACCCTGATGTTTTTTATAGGTCACCTCATGAATTTTAATAAAGCATGAAATAAATTAATGCATATTTATCCTTGATACTAGTAAGAGACAAACTTCAAATCATTCATTTAAACCTCTGAAGCTCAAATATGGTAGTATAAGAGAGCTAGTACATATAAAATATGGATTCTCAAAATAAAATTTTATCTCTTGCTAATCATATCTAATTTTCAAAGTCCAAATAACATAGGGTATTGGGTGTACTAAATAATGGGAAGAGTCACCAGTCTAGTGACTCAGTAATATCAAGTGGTTAAACCTGTGGAACACAGAAGGATAGGGAATTGGAAATCGAACATGAACTCCATTAAACTCTATAGTTGATTTATCTCTCTGATTTCTGCTAAATTCTTCAAATTCTGCTGAAGCTAAGGGATAGCAAAAGGGAAAAAAAAGCTTCAGTAATGTGGTTGCATAATTTATTCAACATCCATTTCATAGATTTTCATTTAGGATCCCTTATATGGCAGAAATCCTGCTGAGGAAAACCTGAAGAAAAATAAAGACAAGGTTCTTGGCTTCATGGAATTCATAGCTTGTAGGTTATACACATATTCAACAAATAATTACATAAATTATTTCAATACTATTGCTCTAAGTTCCATGAAGAAAAAAATGTTATGAGATATTATAACAGGGAACCCCTAAAATACCATAGGGAGTCAGGGACAGATTTCCAGAATGGTAGAATTTAATCTCAGACCTGAAAGGTGATTCGAAATTATTTTTTTTTCCAAACGCAATGGAAATTTATTTCTTGCTTCTATGAGTTTAAAGTGGACTTTCCTGATTGATGGGTGGCTCTCTTCTAAGCACTGATATAGGGTGTCAGACTTATCACCTCCTACAGTTCTGCTATCTTTATTTTTTTCTTTATTGAAGTATAGTTGATTTACAGTGTTGTGTTAGTTTCAGGTGTACAGCACAGAGATTACGGGGAAAGAATCTAAGATTCGAAATTTTTCTAAAAAATTGGGGAACACTTTTTGACAGAGGGATATATATAGACAATGATCTGAGGAATGAAAGTGAGGGTTGATTTTCAGTAAAGAAATGGGGAAGGAGGTGACTAAAACACAGAGTTCACAAGAGTTCATTAAAATGAAGCTGACTAGCGAGACAGTGATGACTACAGTGGGCTTTTGTCAGTCAGGTTAAAGAATTTGCTGTCCTAAGACCAGTGCATACTCAAGAGCACATTAAGGTGAGATCTGGCGTGATTAAATGTGTAAAGGTTTTTTTTAAAGGTTATTCTAGCTTCTCTGTGGACAATGGGTTAGAGCAAGGTAAAAGGAGATGTAGGAGGACAAACTCTGAGGCTACTGTAGTCATACAGGCAACAGTGTTGTTAGCTTGGCCAGATTATAATGGAAAGAAAGAGAAATGGACAGATTTGAGATATAATCAGATGTACAAAGAGTGGAACTCAGTGATTGATTGGATATGGGAAGGAATCAGTTATTGAAGACAACACCAAATAATGAGGCTATCAGTGGAGAAATGAAACTGGAGGAAGGATGAATGGGGATGGGAAGGGCAAGGATGAGAGTGATTAAGTATTGAAATTTGGACAGATTTTGTGTGAGATGCCCAAGAGTTATCCAAGTAGAGATGCTGAATAGGCCCTCAGATATATGTGCATAGAACTCAGTAATGAGGTCTCAGCTAGAGCTATAAATTTGTTGAAACATAGAGATGATTTTCTTTTAATTCCATGGGAGGAGATAAGTTTCTCTACAAAGATAGTATAGTTTGAAAAGAAAAGAGTGTAGGGGACAAAACCCCTGAGGAGCTCTTATATTTAAAGTTTTAGCAGAAATGGAGGGACAAGGAAGGGTAAAAAAGAAAGATCAGAGGGACATAAAGAAAATAAGGTAATTTAGAGGCCAAACTGTTTCACAGTGGAGGGGGGGGCAGTCCACAGAATCCAATTCCTAATTTTGCATGATGGGAGTCATTGGTGACTTGAGCAGAAGTGGTCACATCTGTTTTATTGGCCTGTACAGAAGTTGAGTTGTGGAGTAGCTGATAAGAAGATAGGGGCTTTGGAAGGAATTTTATGAACAGTACTGGATTATGTTTAAATGATAGTTGGAAGGATGCACCAAAGAGGAAGAATTTGAAGATAAAGGAGTTACAAGTCGTATTTGATAGTATATACAGTTCCTGTGAAGGGAGCAAAGAAGGGATGAACATACTTACGGATGAATAGAAAGGTACATTCTGAATGAGTATGTTTTATGGAAAAGATACTTTCTCCAAGAGAATAGGAGAAGTGGATAAGAATAGATATTGATGACGGTAAGTTTATCTATTTAGTGTTTCTGGCATTTTAAAAATAATATATTTCTGGTATATTTAATGCTTATGTTACATATAATAATTTTTCCTGTAAAGACATGATCTCCTTTAGTATGGCTGGGCCATAAACAATATGGGTGGTGGTAAATAAGAGTGATGGTGCTTAAAAATATAGGAATATGGGGAAAAATTAAAGGAATTTATGTGTGGAAGAGAATACGGATGAAATTTATGTAAGAATGGATTTAAGATGGCAAACCTGGTAGTAAAGCAAACTGAAAATAATTGTTTTCATAAAGGTTGTTTCTGATGCTCTCTTTTTTGCACTCTCCCCACCCACACACAAAGCACAAGTGTGCACATGCATGCGTTCACACACACACAAATTGCTGTCTCCTTTCTCATTGGCCAAGAAGAATCATGAAATGCTGGTTAGAATAAAGCATTATCTTGTGTCTGAGTGATATTGATGTTAACAAAAATTAACAGTTTTTCTGACACTGTATGCTATCATGTCGGCAGACTGTGCCAGTTAACTGCACCAGTATACCATTAGGAATTCTTTTCTTTATTCAGCAGCATTCTATCAGGTGCTCTGCTTGCTCTGTACCAAGCACTGAGGTTGGCATAAAATTGTGAACCAAAATGAAAAGATTATTTAAACCATTGTGCCTTCAAGAAGTATATATGTCTACTGTCTCAACGCACATGGAAAGTTGTTCCTAATCACTTAAATTATTTCTTTTGAATTCCATTCATTGGACATAAGATAACAAGCATATAGGAAATAATCCATGACTTCTTACAAAAGGAACAAATGGAGTAGCATCTATTACTCCATTTAGAATTAGGGGTGAACCTGATCCCCTCACACCATTGTCTTTAAGCCACCAAAGGTAAAAACTGAGAATTGTCCCATTTCTTTTGGACTTTGGAACAGTGGAGCATAGACTACCTATCTCATCACCAATGCACATAAAATGTCTAGCCACCTAGAGCTATTTTTATATATCCATGGTAACCTTTTTTTGGCTGCTAAGTGTATGTTGCTAAGCCATTTATATCGTTGTGCTGGATAATTATATCAAAGCTGTTAAACCTCTTGCACAGTATCATTTCATTATGTACAAATTCTGTCCACTACCCAAGAAAACCTACCAGGCATTAAATTTTTTTTCAATAGCCAATTTTTGTCCCCTAGATAGTGTCACTTTATCAAAATGTGTTACTTAGGAAGCAAAGAAGTTTATAAATTCTGTGTGTGGAAAAAACAAACCACATCTGTTAAAGCCAATGAATAGAATATGCTGCATGATGAACTGATATGTTTTTATGCAACTTGATTTTCTCCCTGGCCTGGAAGATACCAATAACATACAGAGCTACAGAGAAATCCACACAGAGAGAGAAGCTCCATCCCCAACAATGTTTTCCCAGAGCCAGTCGGTAGAGAATCAGTTGTCTGCAACAACAGCCAGTTTGTAAAGACTTTTCCACGTTGTCATTTTTCCAGGGGAGGTCACCCTGACTACTTGAAACAGCAGTGGATCTCCTGAAGAAAGAGGCATACAGTGACCCGTGGAAGAGTGACAGTAAGTATGAAAGTCCACTGCATGGGGAATGAAATGTCTCATTTTACTTCTAGTAATGCTTTCCACAGTATGGTTTATCATGAAATCATAATTGCTTTTTGAACAAAACAATTGCTATTACAACTTTTGTCATAAAACTCAGAAGTAATTTTGGATGTGTTGAAACTCTGGTAATTTCTTTTGGTAGATCATTGGATTTAGCTTTAACTCAGAGTATAAATTGTGACAATTAATTTTGGAATATCAGTTAATTATTGTTACAAATCAGACTATCTATGCTCAAGTAATGCCTTTGGTTCTTAATTTTTTGACTTTGCGCATTTCAAGTAAACCTCTTTCTTGG
Organism: Lipotes vexillifer; assembly: GCF_000442215.2. Lineage (NCBI taxonomy): Eukaryota > Metazoa > Chordata > Mammalia > Artiodactyla > Lipotidae > Lipotes > Lipotes vexillifer. The sequence goes on along the minus strand of NW_006792822.1, from coordinate 1,298,383 downwards.
TTTCCTCATCTATAAAGTAAGACTAACGCTAGTAGTGAACTTTATCCATCAAACCAAGCATTTTTTTCTCCTATTTTATTGTAAAAATCTTGAAAATTTTAAATTTCTGTTTATGTTAGAATGGATGGAAAACCAGACAATAACCTGGGGAAAGTACAACAAAGAGGAATAAACACACTGTTTTTTCCTGAATTCATGTTTAGCATTTTCTGTAACCTATGTACAGCAGGTAATTTACAACACAATCTCAGATGCTCTGCTACTAAGTCATTAAATCTCAATATCAAGAAGAAACATATAAACTGCATCAAATTATGCAAACCTTACAAATTTAATCTGAATTCCTTAAGGAAACTACATCCAGGTGATAACTGCCCAGCAACATTCTTTCATAATCGTTGCATAATCAGAAACATTTTTCTTCATAACCACTGTGAGTTCCATATATTAACATTGTCAGTGCACCCACTCCTTAGCTAAAATAGACTTTTAAATATGCTAATTTACTATATGCATCAAACTAAGCATTAATTTGAGCATTAATAAAGCCAAAATACATCAAAGGTTTAGATCGAGGCCAAGCACATGATAAGCACAGGTGAGTGTATCTATTGTCATTGTTGTCGTCATCATTATATTTATGAACCTATTTTAATCAAACTTCATTTCTGCGATGTAGTTGTTGAATCTTCGAAAATGTATAAGGTAAGAGTGAATATGGTATCTGGGTTCAGAATTTTTACTCTGTATTTTCTTAAATAAGATGAAAATTCCAGTCAGTAAAAATATTTTTGAATAGTTTTAACTAAATTGAATTCTTCCTTTGTTGAAAGTAAGTTCAACTGCTGTAATTCAGTTTTGAATGTCTTAATGCATTTATCTTGTTTACAGAAGGTTTACACATGACACACAACAGATTTGGTCAAAGTAATGCAGTAGTTACATTCCTCTGCAATGCTAAATATACACATAGTGAAGAAGGGAAGTGCATTAGGAATCTAGGGCCGGAATTCAATACTAAACAGTAATTGAAAAAGATGTGTTGCTTGGAAACTGCAGAGAACACTGCTTTGTTTCAAGTGAAGGGTAATACAAATCATGCCTTAAAATAGTAGAAGCTTTTTAAAATTTCAGCAATGCAGTTGATGAGAGTTTTAATCAGCTCTGACACGTAACTTGGACAGTGCATTTCAGTCATACAGATGGTTCACCAAGATAACCCACAAACATTGATAGTTTTGTATGGAGGAGGTTTGGTTACATATCTTATGAGGTTTCAGGTTATGGTTGCATAAACTAGACTCAGATTAAGGGTAATGAAATATTCCTTCTAAGAATAATCACCCTTTCAGGAAAAAACCGCACCTAAACAGAGGTGTCATGCACCACTGAGTTTCGTGCAGAGGACTTGCTGTTTAATAGCTGTTTGGTGACATTTGCAGTTGGATGCAGTTAGAAAATAATGTACGATGCTAATGTGTTACTTGGCAGGAGGAGTGAGTCCTTTCACTCCCTCCCAATTTCAAAGCGTGATGACCCTGAAAGTTAATGAAAATAAAGAGATCCACACAAGAGAGCAAAAAACACAATGTGGTGTCAGTGACTACTCGTGTTTTGTTTGGCTCCTTGAGGAATGAAATTCAAATGCTTACAGACCAGTCCCTAAATTGTAAGGTGTTCATACATTCATTAATTTCTCCCTCCTTAAGATTCATTATACGCAAGTCTTCTCCTGTTGTCCTGGAAGTTCTTCCAAACTGGAAAATAATTCATCTACCTAAAGAAAAGTTTCTGATGCCCTGATATTTTGGAAATTCATTCTTTATTTGACCCAAAATATTTTCACTACTCTTTATCTTTGCACATTCCATTCACTCCTTTTAAAAGAGTCAGTCGTTCTTCCTTTTTCTTACCAAAACTATAAGACCAGTTTAAATTTTACCAGCTTGATGATCCTTATGTCTTCTAGGCAGGGTTAGTTTCTCCATTATCTGGCCTCACATAGTACATAACCTCTGTTTATCCCTCAGTAGAACGTACCAGGTTGTTCTCCTTTTGGTCTGTTCATCGTCCTGCCTGCTCCTCTGGTCTTAAAAACCTCTAGGAGAAAGACTCTGTATTATTTAGCTTTATATTTTCAATACTTATAAATTGTCCTAGTACATAGTAGTTGCTCAGTAGACATTTTTAGAGTATTTCATTTACAATGATAAATTAATTTTCTAATTTTAAAAATACATTGAATAAACCCATTATGTAAGTATATTCAATAAAGGTGTTAAACATTCTCTATATGAATAGGGACATCAAAGTCATATCCTTGAAAAAGTTCAAGCCCTTTGAAGAGCTTACTATTTAATGGTATACCAGGCAGATAGACACGACTCACTTAAGAGTAGGTAGAATGAACAAGTGTGGTGTGGACATTGCCAGAAAGCACAGACCTGGAGATCACCTCAGCTTCTCAGAGCAAGGAGCACTACAGGATGAGCTGAAAAGGAAGCGAGCTAGTTCAGGCCAGCTCTTCAGATGGAAGCATTCTGCACAGAAAGAACAGCACATATGAAGACATGGAGGCATGGGAAAACAGAACCTTTGCTGGGAGCTACAAGTAATTGAGTATTCTTGGAGCATAAGATGTGAATGGGGGCGGGGGAGTAGGTAATAAGAGGGGCAGCAAAAAATAAGTCTGAACCAGGAAAGCCCACAGGGACCTACAGTGCCATCCAAGACCATTTAGAATTTATCCTGTCTTGATGGTGAAACTGAAGCCCCAAATCTTTATATGATTTGTTCAAACTCACACTGGCGAGGGGAGGAGAAAGAACCTTGGCAACAGCTTGCTACTTAATGAGTGTTTGCTTCTTCAGAATATGTTGTAATTACTAATTAATTAGCATCGAATCCTGAATCCCAGTGAGATAGAGCGAAGTTTGCTTCACTTTTCAAGATGAGGCTGATTCACAGAACTGATGAGTCAAGGCCACAATAGTGTCCTTTTTTTTTTTTTTAACTAATATCATGAGATTGGTATGAGCTTTAATTAATTTTTATTTATTTTTGCTGTGTTGGGTCTTCGTTTTTCTGTGCGAGGGCTTTCTCTAGTTGTGGCCAATGGGGGCCTCTCACTATCACGGCCTCTCTTGTTGCGGAGCACAGGCTCCAGACGCGCAGTCTCAGCGGCCATGGCTCATGGGCCTAGTTGCTCTGCGGCATGTGGGATCCTCCCAGACCAGGGCTCGAACCCGTGTCCCCTGCATTAGCAGGCAGATTCTCAACCTCTGTGCCATCAGGGAAGCCCAATAGTATCCTTTTGAATTAAGGATAAACACGAGGCAGATTTCACTGCTCAGTTTACTTTTCTATCTTTTGCCTCCCTTAGTTAATTATATGTTTACATCTTTGAATAAAGACTGCAATATTCCATCTAAATCTGATTTTTTTTAATTCATATAATTTTCTGATCCCCAATTACATAACAGATTTGTTATCCAACTGAGAGTCTGCTAACAACGAAATAAATACCTGCTCAACGTGTAGAAAAAGTAAATTACACACAATATAGGAAGAGGCAATACATTTTTTTCTACACTTGTGTGTTACCTGATAGAGAAGAAAAATGGGATGTAATAGCCCTACCGTTAGCTAATAGTAAAGAATAAAGCTAATAACTTTTTCAGGTTAAAACTAATTTTTAGTGACATAGTCTACTTCCCAGGTGGAATGTCTGTGGGCACATTGCAAATGAAAACCAATCTCTCTTTTAAGAAGAATACATGTTTCTTGAAAAGATGTTTAAATAATCTGCGTAAAAATGAACTCATCCTAAGGGAAAATTGCTTAAATGAAATGAGTGTACTGCTTTCTGGAAGGAGTTGATGCTCAGAGAATTTACAGTACTCCTGTCTTACTGTATCACCAAGATCAGCTGACCTCTGAAAGCTTTTGAAATGATTTTCATTTCTTTGTCCTTGGGACATGTGGAGATGCTGGGGAGTAGTGAGATAATTATAATGGGATTTTTTCCCTCCCAGGATATGAAGTCACTTTAGAAATTGCCTTCCTCTTCAGTGATAAACAGATGTTTTGATCAAAATAATATGAATAATAATAAACAGCATGAATCCTCCTCTCTTTAAAAATAAACTACTGCTTTTATTATTCTGACTAAAAACTTCATGTTAGAGAGGATGCTCATAAACTTTGAGATAATCTTTGAAGGAAACAAAACTTCCTATATGACTTGGGCAAGGTGGTTCTGACCAATTAATTTAACATTTTCATACCGTCAGAGAGGACTGTTAAAGAGTGTGCTTTTTACTCCCTCTTACACATTTTTTGAGACCAAGCATGTTTATATCAGCTAAAATATATTTATTTTAAATATTTTAGTTATTTCCACTTTATTAAACTATATGCAGATTTTAATCCTGCTATGTTTTATAATATATTAATATATTAGAGTAGTGAATGTGTATAATTTATACTTTTATATGAGCAGTGGGCTCAATTTTTGTTAACTAATAAGTGTTTCTCATGAAAATTTGAAGCTATCTGCTCTATAAAACTCCTCCAGTTCTAGAATTTCTGAAATATTTCTAGGCCCATTTATCTCTTCTCTAATAATATTTATGGATTAAGGATAATAATGGTATCTTCATTCATAAATCACAGGGCATCTTTTCATTCTTTTTCCTCTGGAGTTAGGTTTGACAATATTCATTGTTTCAGTCTTTTCAAAAAACACTGTTAAAACTTGGCTAATTGGACAACAGTCTTTATTGATTTTCCTCCTTTTTCTCTACAGTTTTGTTTTGTTTTGTTTTTCCCACTCATCCTTTTGAGCATTGGTTCTCAACCTAAAGCCAGTATTTCTGAGAATTTCATCTTCAGTTGTCTTCTATATTCATTCCCTGGGCTACCACAACCATGTTCATTATTTTACCATCTAAGTAACAGAAATTCTGAACTCAACCTGCTTGCCATTTTCACACCGTCATCTCAAGCTCTGTGTATTCAAAAGTCAACTAAAATCTTCCTTTCTCAAATGTGTTCTATTTTTATACCCACTACCTGAGAAAATGAACCAACTGCTCATTAGATACCCAAGCCACAAATGTGATTGTTATCCTGGATTGTTTTTTTTTTTTTTTTTGTCTCTCTCTGCCCCATATCAAATCAGGAGTAAGGCACATACAATTCTAATTCCTGATCATTTTTTAATCCTTACCATCCTTTCCATCCTAATGCTTTTTATTCTGACCCCATAAATTTTCTATGTGGATCATTAGAGCTGGGTGACTTTCCCATCTTGCCCCAGTTAGTCCCTTTTCAAGCTATTTGAATCACCTTTCCATGATGAATCTAATTATATTAACCCTTTTGCTTAAAAATATTACCTCTGCATCAGGATTGACTAAATGAATAAAATACGACCTTATCAACACACTCAGAACTTTTCATGATCTAAAACCTGCTTTTTTTAAATCTTGTTTTTACCTGCTCTACGTAATAGGACCCAAAGTAACACCTGCATCAATTATGTACGAGGCCTCAAGATACAGGTGATTAGAGATGATTATTCAGTTAATAACTAAGAATTTAATTCAAAATACTACTTTAACTATTGCATTGAAAGATTGTAAAGGAGAGCAGAATATGCCACTCCTAAAGATGCCCCTTTGGCACACATGAGTTAAAGTTACTTAAGCAATAAGTAACCTGGTGCAAGGACACTCTGACCCTCCTTTGGCCTGAAATCAGGAAACAAATCTTCCATGGGAAAGGTACCCTCACTGTACCAGGAGATGAGAAGGTATCCTTTTTACCAGAGACAGGGAATGTAGGGCCAAGAAGGCTATAGATAAACCACCCTTTTTACTTCTTCACTAATTTATTACCTCAAACCCAAATCCCTTTGTCTTGTCAATTATTCACTAATTTATTTATTCTTATCTAAAAAGTATAAAAGCTTCCTGCCTTGGTCACTTCTCTGAGTCTCATATTTTCACAGGGCTCCTATACATGCAAAGTTAAACTTGTTTTTCTCCTGTTCATCTGTCTTGTGTCAATTTAATTAGACCAGCCAAAGAATTTAGAAGAGAAGGGAAAATGTTTCCACCTACAAGAGCATTTCTTGAATCAAGAAACAATGTTTATAAATTTAGACAATAATAATGTAATCAAGTCAACCACCTATTTCATCATCAATTACTGCTAGTTCATAGTACAGCTGAGCAGTAGACATTGGATTCTCTCAAAACATCACATCTACCATCACTGAACGTGGGTATTGCTAAATGTGCATTTTGGGAGAGGCATTTTCTTTATCCCTTTTAATTCTCTAAAGACATGCCATTATATAATTTTGGCCTGCATTCTACCATTCAGATGAGAAAATCAAAGATTACAACAGTTTTCCATTGTAGGGAAGCAAAATTTACCACTCCAAAATATGTCTCTTTAGCATGAGGATTAATTTAAGCTGATTATTTTTAGAAACAGAAGACTTACCTCTCCCTAAACTGCTTAAAAATTTAGATAAAGGGCCTGTCCCTGGAACAGAGCTATCACCAGAGATAATCTGCAAAGAATGTGGGCTGGGTTTGGTGGGGTAAACTCCACAGAGCTTAGACATCAGGGTCCACTCTGAGTCCCATTGTCTTCACATGACCCAGCAAGTATTTATTTACCAAACATTTACTTTTCCATCTCTGTGTGAATTGCCTTCCTCCCCCTTTGAAGTCCCAAACCACTATTCCCCAAATCCTCTTTGCTCTTTAGTTGAAGATGGTATTTAAGGTGAGGATTTCAGCCATTTTGGAGAATTACACACTTTTCCTGGCTCTCTCCCATTTACACTTGTTACTAAATTTTTAAAAAAATTTTCTTCTTCCTTGACACAATGATGTGTTTTAATATTATTCTTAAAAAGGGGAAGAAAATCTTCAGATACTTTAGCTATTTTGTCTTCAGTCTTCTTAACCCAAGGAATAATAAATTCAAAGTTTATTTTGATAATGATATAGAATACGAGTTCCTGCCATAGATTTTTCTTTTTATTTAACTATCCCAGTTATGATATATTTACAGTGTTTTTTGAGCCATTCAAGAACTGATAAAAATAGAGTAGGTGACATAAGACCCATGAATTCTCACAGTGTTTTCAATGGACTTTCGTTTTTGGTGTAATTGACTGTCATTTAGGGCAAGTTCACACCCAGGCTTGTAGAAACTTTTCTTGATTCAGGTGTTCCAGTATTTGAAAGACTCATTTCTTGTGAGATACACAGATTTACATTCCTTCAACTTACTTGGTTTCTTGTACAATATTAACTTTAAAACACTCTCTTTGGCATAATTTGGTTTCCATGTATGATTTGTTTGATTCTTTTACATATTCCAGAGGTTATGCTCTGCTGTATCCTTTTCCTTCTCCCCATCTTAAGCCAAGCATCCTTTTATTTTTATAATCTTTCTTTGTGTATCAACCAAGTTTTGCTTGTAATTCCTTAAAAAACAAAACAAAAACCAACAAACTTATTCCATTTTCTGGAAATAATGTTTTAATCAAGATTCAGGCATATTAGACTTTATTCTTCACAGTGATGACAGTTATAGATTTACTTGAGAGCCAATCTAGTTCTTTACATACAGTTGTAACCAGGTTTTGTAGAAAGCTAAGCTGTGAATCAATGCTTTCCTGCAGTTTGGGATTTCAATTCAGGAGCATTAGCTAACCCCCCAGGTTTTCAGCATGATTACATTTATCTATATTTAAAGTACAAAGGAATCAACATGCTGAAATAATTGCTCT
>NW_006792822.1:1275081-1290555 GCF_000442215.2 Lipotes vexillifer | reverse complement strand
GGAAAGAGATTAGGAAAACTGAGTTTAAGGAGGAAACTGCCTGGGTAGTAATCTCTTTTATTATCTACTCTAAGCCATAAATGATTCTATCCCTAGACTAATAAATAATTATGCCATGAACTGTAAGGTCAGAGGACTTTAGCAAGATTGTTAAGAAGTACAACTATTAGGAACTTTCCATATTCTGAAGGTCTTATTATCTCTTTTAAAAGTATGTATTTGATAGCAGTGAATACAATGCAAATGCTAATGTACCCAGCAGGGAAGAACAATTACCAAAACCATTCATTTACTAGGTGATCCCTGAGGCCTCTTCTAACTTTAAAATTCTATGCCTATGTTTAAATTAGAGTCATTTTCATTTGAATTGACACAGCTAATCATAGTTTTAATTAAGATACCTTCCTTTCATTAAGCGGCTGTGTATCAGATCAGGAAATTATGTTAATGGGGACCCCCAAATTTGTCTGGAAAGCCAGGGTCATAGAGCAGGCAGAATTTAAACAAAAGACCATGAACTCACAAAATAAGTTTACTGGCACAGCATGTGCTAAGGTCACTGTCAACTGGCAGGGGGAATAAACAAATCTATAGACAGGCCTGGTGGGAACAGGAATCAGCGGAGATAAACATGGAGAAAATAGATAAGGCTAACTGAGGTTTCATGAAAATGCAGACAAAAGAAGCTCTGGGGGTATGAGTCTAATCCTGTTTTTTCTATTGGGCCTCTCAGGTATTCCCCGTGGGTTTTGTGTCCAAGACAAGCTCTCTTAAACTTTATTCTAGCACTATGAAAGCAATTTTGGATCCATTCTGCCATTTCAGAAATCCTTAGTAACCATGTGCAGAAACAATTCTGGCAAAAATGGACAAATTATGAGCACACCAAAAAAGCTAGCTGTGGGGGTAGGGTGGGTGTTAGGATCCCCTGTGGGCTGGCTAGGTACTTCCTAATGGAATTTAGTGACTTTTGAGTCTTCTTCAATGTCATTTTCTACTTCCAAGATCTAGACCTCCAATCTGGGGCTGAGATGGAGTACCAACAGTCAGGCATTTGGCCAGAAATTAAAGGAAAACAATGAATTTGACTCCATCTCTCTGGAATGTCATATTTCCTCCCTTAGGTAAGACTGATCTCCGGTGGCCTAGGCCTGCAGCAGCTTGAAGCAGGGTTTCAGTTCCTGGCCAGTGATTAAAGTCGGGTGGTGGCAGTGAGAGCACCGAATCCTAGCCACTAGACTAGTGGTCGGTGACAAGACCCTGGCCCTACGACTTTGCAGAAAAAGAATTCCCAAAAAGATGGAAAGTAGTGAAACAAGTAAAGTATTTATTAGGAGAAAAGAGTACAGTATGTGTGGATAGACACAGGGGTGGGCTCAGAGAGAGAGTCGCGCCCTCGTGGCAGTTTGAATCACTTATACGGGGTATTTCTTCTGGGTTTCCTTTGGCCAATCATTTTGATTTGCCTGGTTCAAAGTCCATATTTGGTATATCTCAGGATTTTCCCATGTGTGCGAGTGCATCTCTTAGCCAAGATGGATTCTACCAAAGAGGCCTGTGGGTAGATTTGGCCACTTGGCATCACTCCCCTTTTGACCTCGGAGGAGCATTTCTGTGCATGTGTAGTCGGGAGGTCTCCTGACTTCAAGAATGAGGAACATGTGGTCTCTTATCTTCTATCTGGGCAGGGCCCAGCCTCTTCTCTCAATTGTCCTGTTATTCCCATCTCAGAGTATGGGTGCACAGGGAACAAACTCAAACCTTTTGCCCTGAGGGTCCATCTGTCTCCTGCCTCAAGACCTCCATCTCATAAATTCTATGTCTAATAGAAAAAGCTTCAGTGACCATTCCTGAAAAAGATGGCCCCCTCTAACTCTGCAATCCTCTTTCCTTCTCTTTAGAGTCACTCGCTGCCTTATAGCAGCTCTTATATTGTTTCCTTGAATGAGTTAAGTATTTAATGCAATTTAGTACTTTAGATGTTTGACTTCTTCTCACCAACAAGACCACTACCTCTTTAAGGAAAATTTACCATGAATGTGAAGTATTGTTGGGCTGCACACACAGGCCAACAGTTTGGCTCATTGGTTACCAGAGAAACTAGCAGAAGGGCACACCGCTCACCGTCCCTCTGATAAGCTATCATGGTGGTGATGTTCTGAGCTAAAGGTTAAAACAGTCACGGGCAGGGGCAAGTATGTAGGAAGGTCGGTCATGTGAGTAGGATGTAGGTGAAGCAGGGGATGTACAAAGAGCAAGAGAACAGCTACCTTGTGTGGCCTGACCATACAGATATTCACAATAGCATTGGTTCTGAGGGTGTGGGGATTGTATCCATTACGTTTAATGTTATATCACCAAAGAATGTACCCAATGAATACTTGTTAAATACATGAATCAAAGGGCAAGGAATGGAGGACAATTCCCAGTTCTGAATAGAGCAAATGAGTACATATTTCCATTATTGAAACCAAGAAGCAAAAGCAAAGTAGGTTTAGAATAAAAAGATAAATCTTATTTCAAAAATATTAAATATGCTATGTCCATGTGATGTTCAGCTACGGATAAGCACATCACTCCTCATAGATGTGTAACGTACATTTCTTCCTGTAGGTGCTATTTTTCATGATGGAAGAAACCACACTTTTTTATGTTTGCTCCTATATAACCAGTGTTGGGGCAGTGCCTGTCATACATCAGGTACACAATAAATCTTAACTACATTAATAACTAAGTTAATTTAGTTAATATATAAAGTCCCTCTTTTATTAGTATTCAGAAGTCACCTTTTATATAGTTAATAATAATAGTGACATGCTGTGTTTTCTTTGTGTCAGGTACCATTCTAAGCACTTTAATGTATTAACTAATTCAATCCTCAGAACAGTACTGTGAAATATTATCACTATTATATAATAGTGGTATATATACCACTATTATATATTAATAATATCATTATTATTATACCTGTTTTAGATGTGAAGACAATAAAGCACAGGTAGTTTAATTGTCCAGGGTCACCAAGCTGGTAGATATTGGGGCTGGATTCTGAATGCTAATAGCCTTTCTTCATGGGTTATGCTGTTAACCGTTGTCTTATTCCTCTCTGTTACTTCCATGATGAAAGTAATGCTTTACAATCTATATGCTAAACTTTAAGCAAAGCAATTGGCAAAGGAGAAAATAATCAAAGGGACTTTATGCCCATATATACTTTAGAAAAATAGAAGTATGGAAAACAGAGATAACACTCCACTGGCATTATCAAAAAGCATAAGGGGCTTCCCTGGTGGCGCAGTGGTTGAGAGTCTGCCTGCTGATGCAGGGGGACGCGAGTTCGTGCCCCGGTCCGGGAAAATCCCACATGCCACGGAGCGGCTGGGCCCATGAGCCATGGCCGCTGAGCCTGCACGTCCGGAGCCTGTGCTCCGCAGTGGGAGAGGCCGCAACAGTGAGAGGCCCGCGTACCGCAAAAAAAAAAAAAAAAAAAAAAAAAAGAAGCATAAGACCTTTTAGAAGTTAACATTGGGAAGAAGAGAAAAAAGAAAACATAGAAATGTTTTCTATCTTAAATGGCTCACTCTGGCAGCAATATAAATATTCATTTTAATGATGCTGCTGAGGAAAGAGCTTGAATTAGCAGGCTATTGCAATTCCCCAGAAAAGTGAGAAGTGGTACAGGGTGAGGACGAAGAAATTTAAAAAGTGGAATTGGGGGGACACAATGATGGAAAACGCATGGGAAATATGAGGAATAAATGTGTCTCAGTCTTCTGTTTTTGATGACAACATGGATGCTAGACCCATGATCACAAAGATATCAGGGAATTGGCATCATATTTTGCTGTGTGATGAGTTTGTTTGTTTGTTTTAAGATATGCATCTTCAGCCTCTTTTCTGGGGCAATATACATTTAATTGACTATTTAACATTCCCAGTACTTTCTCTCAACTCCCTCAAATTCAACACACGCAATACTGGCTTTATGAGTTCTTCCCAAACCTGCTGCTGTTCAGTGTCCCCAGTCTTAGGAAAGGACACTATCACCTATTTAGTGGCCCAAATTAACCTCGAGGACTTCCTTAACTTAACCCCTCCCCCATCTTCATATGCTTGTAATCACTAAATCCACATTCCTAATATATCTGAATACATTCATTCTTTTTTGTCCCTGATTTTAAATCCTTATTATTTCTTATCTAGATTTAGTGCTACTTGGGTAGCTGAGAAGGTGTTAACTGAAAGAAAACTGAGAAAGTGAAAATTGCTTTCTCCTCTGTTATAAATACCATAAGGATATGGTCTCTCTCTGTCTTGTGCACCTGTTTCCCAGTGCTTGGTGGTAGTAAATGTTCAATAACTCATTAAGTGAATGAATGAAAAGAGGTTAAGCAAGATAACACCACCAAAAAATTTGCTTTTACTTTCATAACATGAAATTCATTGGCGATTCACACAAGAGCAATTTCAACGTGGGAGTTGTACCAGGAGACATAAAAATGAAAGAAAACTAAATAGTTCAAATATATTTCAAGAAAGTGCTTCTGACATTTTAGATGAGTTGGAAGAGGAACTTGTAACAATGGGTTAAAATGAAATTACCCTCTGCTCATTGAGAATTAGCCACTAACTTGAATAATTGCGAGCTGGCATGCTTGCCACCTTGTAAAAAATGGGATCAGCGGGCTTCCCTGATGGCGCAGTGGTTGAGAGTCCACCTGCCAGTGCAGGGCACACGGGTTCATGCCCCGGTCAGGGGGGATCCCACATGCCGCGTAGCGGCTGGGCCCGTGAGCCATGGCCGCTGAGCCTGCGCGTCCGGAGCCTGTGCTCCGCAACGGGAGAGGCCACAGCAGTGAGAGGCCCACGTACCGCAAAAAAAAAAAAAAAAAAAAAAGGATCAGCAAGAAGTACTTCAGTAATGCTTCATTAAATTTCTTTGAAAATGCTAAATATAAAGCTTATTTTTCTGAATCCCAGCTGGAGCAAAATGAGAATTATAAAATCATTACTTATAATCCTAATGCATTTGATAATTCCCAAATGACTTCCCATAGTCTAGAAAGCACTATGACATCCTAAGGGTAAGACCATAGACACAGCAGTCATATTCAGAGGAAAAAGTGCCAGCGTCTTAACCCCCAAAAGACACAGAACAATGAGGCAGCCTCGCAGGCAGCCAGTGTAGCAGAGAGGCTTCTGGACGCTGAGTTTGATTTGCTTTTCTCCCTTCGGAGCCTCATTCAAGTTGGCCCCAAGATTCCTGCCAGCTAATCCTGTCACAGAGCTCAAGAGAATAGCAAAACGGTATAAGTAATATTTCTTTTCAGTTAAAATTCTTCCAAGGACAAGGAAAAGAGGTCTAAAAAGTAGTTCTTATAGTAAATACTGCTCTCCTTTATTTTTTTTTTCTTTGTAGACCTTGTTCTTTTCCCAAGTGAATTTTAACACATAACTATTGCCCTTCTACTCCAACAAAAGTGTTGAATATAGATTAGTGTAACTCACTCAGAAATTTAAAATCTAAACAGAAGAGGGTAATTTAAAACTGAAGTGTTAACTCATTTTGAATTTTTGTCCCTCTGGGGATCTGGACAAGATAGGCACTCTCTTCTAAGTGGATCCAGTCATAGGACACATGCCCTTTTACTCCTTTAAAATTTTTCTGAATTGTAGATTGAAATAATATTTTAAGGGATTTCAATTTTATTCAGTATTCACTATTTCAAGGGAAGAATTAAAATGCGACAGATTACTAAAAGTACTGGAATGAGCATAATAGCTTTACTCAGTAAGGAGTCAGTGGGGCTAAGATTTCTGCATAATGAATATTTCTGACAATTAAGCTGGTAAAAATGAAGTTCTATCATTTAATAATGCAAAAATGTGACAATGAGATTTCCAGTTCCAATTGCTAATATTCAAAACCTGCGGGGGATGAGGGGGTGGCTTCCCTGGTGGCACAGTGGTTAAGAGTCTGCCTGCCAATTCAGGGGACACGGGTTTGAGCCCTGGTCCAGGAAGATCCCACATGCCGCAGAGCGACTAAGTGCGTGCGCCACAGCTACTGCGCCCGTGCGCCTAGAGCCCATGAGCCACAACAAGAGAAGCCACCGCAATGAGAAGCCCGCGCACCGCAACAAAGAGTAGCCCATGCTCGCCGCAACCAGAGAAAAGCCCGAAGACCCAACGCAGCCAAAAATAAAATTATATTTAAAAAGAAAAAACTGCGGGGGGAGGGGCAGAAGAGGAAAGGCCCTTAAAAATCATTTAAAGTGGGTCCTCTTTTGATGATTAGGGCAATCAATATCCAAGTTTATCCTTTTCTGTCTATCAGTCATCCTTATAATTAGTCTCCTTAAGATGTTTTGATTTTAATACACAAATGCAGATTAGTACGTTTTTTCCTCAGTGTGTATTAAAACCAACATATTAGATTCTTTGGAGGCTTCAGCCATGAAAAGTTGGATTGTCTTGTTGGAAACTACAAGGATAATTCCACTAACTGTCAGGATTCTTAATCTAAGAAGTAGGCAATTAATGGTTCCTGTATATACTTATCATATGAAATAACTTTTGGAGCCCAATTTGCTGACTTGTAGATAAAAGAAGTTCTTAGAGGAATTCTTCAGAGAAATTTTTGTTGGAATGGAAGAATTTTCTCCCCTATATGGCTTTACAAGTTACCCTCTGAGTTCTTTAGATCTGGCACAACACTATTTTGTTAAGGAAGATACACCCAGTCAAAGAAAGAAGGTTACTATGGAGATTCATGCAGCGTAGATGTGGATGTCATCCCAAACCAATGGGGCTGTGCTGCACTGCAACATCACTTTTCTCTCTCATTGTGTATCTGGTCATTACTGTACACCTCTCTCCACCAATAACATTCTTCTGCTTCAGAATAATTGCTTTACTGCGTAACTTTGACTTGAACATTTTCCATTGTGTAGTGTTTTTTTATTATTATTAATTTATTTATTTTTGGCTGTGTTGGGTCTTCATTTCTGTGCGAGGGCTTTCTCTAGTTGCGGCAAGCGGGGGACACTCTTCATCGCGGTGCGCGGGCATCTCACTGTCGCGGCCTCTCTTGCTGCAGAGCACAAGCTCCAGACGCGCAGTCTCAGTAGTTGTGGCTCTCGGGCCTAGTTGCTCCGTGGCATGTGGGATCCTCCCAGACCAGGGCTCGAACACGTGTCGCCTGCACTGGCAGGCAGATTCTCAACCACTGCACCACCAGGGAAGCCCTATTGTGTAGTTTTTAATTCTAACTCTTCCTCATACCGTTCATCTGGTAATCTTATATACCTTATTCTCTCAGATTTAATTAATTCAAATTTCACTGAGAGTAATTTGTGCGTCTTTTATTTTAAAAACACCTGACCAGGCTGTATATTCATTGCCCTGGGTAGACTATTTGCTCTGGATTAGTCAGCTGTATCCAAGGTGATGTAGGAAAATGCATGGTTAAAAAACATGCCCACCAAGAGAACTGTGCATAAGACAGTTTAGCACTATTTTAGGGGTAGGCATCTGAATAAACTTATCTAACAGAAGAAGAAATGGACTTATCAGATACTGTCAGGTGTATAAATTGCAAATATTTTTGTTTGGATGAAATGAATAGCAGTAGTGGGAAAAAAACACAGAAATGCTTTCGAATGAACATTCTCTATTGTAATAGAGCTCTATATTATTTTCTACTGTAATCAACTTAAAAACATTGAGAATTCATATTTTGTATGTAAATTTTTGAGGTATAAATTGTGTGAATGACTCCGCTTCTTTCAATTATTATGAAATGATAATTTTACTAAAGTGTTTTCAACACTTCATGTCATTCATATCAAGATTATTTTGGGTACAGATTGAATTAGATACAAACCCTTAATAAAAACATTTTCAGATGTTACAAATGACACTTTAAGAAACATATAACCATAAACAGATGTAATTGTGACTTTTCTACAACAGAATGTCTTGTCAGTAAAATCATGTACCAGTTCTTAGCATGTGTTTCTTTCCTCATGTCATTAATCACAGGTCATGTCAATATTAACCACAATTTGCATTTTGTTCTGATAAAGCTGCTCCTTTATTTCTTGTTTGAATATTCAGTTTTGAAATAAATATATATTTGTTTAACTCATGCATTGCTACTCATTTATTTTTTTTTAAATTTTATAAGCGAGTTCTTTTCCATTTCATCAGGACAGGTCACAACTGCTTTTATCTAAATCAAGTTGCATATTCATTAAATACTCAAGGTCTGAACTTTAGACATATTGTTTTACATACTGTCTTTTATTACTCTAATTACTATGCTACACGTATTTTTCCAAAGTGACATTGCAGTGTACGGTACATTTTTCTGATATTCCTAAAATTACCTTTCCTTCTCACCTTTTCTTTCACCTCAACACCTTTTCAGTAATGAATTCTCAAAAGGAATTCTGGAGCTCAAACAACGATAAAGGTATAATAAATTTTTCAAATTAATTATAACTTGGTATTTAAAATTTTGCCTCTCTGGATGTGAACATATACATAGAAAAGTCAGATGCAGCAGGTAACAAATAATTAAAGAACAAAATTAATTGTTATGATCAAGGTACCTCTTTATTTCACACTATTGATTAATATACTTGTAAAATGTATGATGCTTCTGCAATATTTTTTTAAAATTTTTATTTTGTATTGGAGTATAGTGGATTAACAATGTTGTGTTATAGGTGTACAGCAAAGTGATTCAGTTATACACATATCTATTCTTTTTCAAATTCTTTTCCCATTTAGGTCATTACAGAGTATTGAGCAGAGTTCCCTGTGCTATACAGTAGTTCCTTGTTGGTTATCTATTTTAAATATAGCAGTGTGTACACGTCAATCCCAAACTCCCATTCCATACCTCATCCCTACCCTTCCCCCCTGGTAACCATAAATTCAGTTCTCTAAGTCTGTGAGTCTGTTTCTGTTTTGTAAATAAGTTCATTTGTATCATTTTTTTTTAGATTCCTCATGTAAGGGATATCATATGGTATTTGTCTTTCTCTGTCTGATTTACTTCACTTAGTATGATAATCTCCAGGTCCTATCAATACCTATTTTTTAATGTCTAAATTATTTTTTATTCCCTTTGGAAATCTCCAGTAGATGACAGATGAGTTGGTGGATTATATACAATATCTCTATCCTACACTGTAATAACACCACATTAAAATATTATTTAATTGTAAATTCACTTCAAGAGAAAAAAGGTAAAATACAGGGGAACGTAGTGTTAATTCAGAAAATAAAAGAGGTCACTTTTAGCACTTAAAATGCAAAATTTAAACTTTAAAAATTACTTTAAAGTATAAAAATTATTAACCTACTTCCTCTAAAAGTGGTTATCCACCATTGAATGTCTTGCAGGATCGCTTTCAGATTTACAATGAAACAATGACCTCTAAGAGTACATGCTTCACAAAATACACAGAGTGCTTCATGAATTTGTGTCTTCTTTTGCAAGGGCCCAGCTAATATTCTCTGAGTCATTCCAATTTTAGTGTATGTGCTGCCAGAATATACATGATTTTTAAACAACTTTTTAAATTAGTTTTAATCCCCATTCAATACATTTTTTTTTTTTTTGGCCATGCAGTCCAGCTTGCAGGATCTTAGTTCCCTGATCAGGGATCAAACACAGGCCCCCTACAATGGAAGGGTGGAGTCCTAACCACTCGACCACCAGGGAAGCCCCTAAACACTGATTTTATAATATGATATATGCAGTTTCATATGTAACAATACTCTCATTTACATCAATATTGACATGATAATTATATCAATATTGTTACAATAAATGTTTATTAAGCCACCCAGTCTATGGTATTTTGTTATAGCAGCCTGAACTAAGATAGACTTTGGTAGTAAGAAGTGGGGTGCCACTGTAACAAATACCTAAAAATGTGGAAGTTGTTTTAGAGGCTGGAAGAGTTTTGAGGTGCATGTTAGGAAAAGCCCAAAGACTGTTAAAAGTGATCCTGGTGAGAGTTCAGAAAGGAAAGGAGAATAAATCTTCCATCTTCTTAGAGAATACAAAAGTAATCATGTATATAGAATGTTGGTAGAAATATAGACAGTGATAAATGGAATATTGCCTGCCACATCAGTAAACAAAGGATGTTACAGTCATCAGTGATTGCAGCCCTCCAGCATGAGCCCTTGAGCCCTGAGGAAACTCAGGAAGGAAAGAATACCTGCCATCTAGCACCCATCAGACTGCAGCCACTCCCTACAGTGAGGAAACTCAGGATGTGAAAACACAGGCCCCAGATGGCTGAGGTGCATATCAAAGCAATGATTTCAGTGAGCTCAGAGTCTTGCATCTTCCCACACATAGAAGAGTGCTAAATTCTCTAACTTCACATATCTGGTTTTCTTTCTTTATTTTTTTTTAACTTTTTATTTTATATTGGGGTAGAGCCTATTAACAATGTTGGGATAGTTTCAGGTGCACAGCAAAGTGACTCAGCCATACACATACACGTGTCCGTTCTCCCCCAAACTCCCCTCCCATCCAGGCTGCCACATAACATTGAGCAGAGTTCCCTGTGCTACGCAGTACATCTTTGTTGGTTATCCATCTTAAATATAGCAGTGTGTACATGTCAATCCCAAGCTTCCTAACTATCCCTTCCCCCCACCCTTCCCCCCCATAACAATAAGTTCGTTCTCTAAACCTGTGAGTCTGTTTCTGTTTTTTAAATGAGTTCATTTGTATCATTTCTTTTTAGATTCCTCATGTAAGGGATATCATATGATATTTCTCTTTCTCTGTCTGACTTACTTCACTCAGTATGACAATCTCTAGGCCCATCCATGTTGCTGCAAATGGCATTATTTCATTCTTTTTAAAGGCTGAGTAATATTCCATTATATATGTAACACATCTTCTTTATCCATTCCTCTGTTGATGGACGTTTAGTTTGCTTCCATGTCTTGGCTGTTGTAAACAGTGCTGCAATGAACATTGGAGTGCGTGTATCCTTTCAGGCCATGTTTTTCTCCCAATTTATGCCCAGGAGGGTCATATGGTAGCTCTATCCATACTGTTCTCCATAGTGGCTGTACAATTTACCTTCCCACCATCAGTGTAGGAGGGTTCCCTGTTCTCCACACCCTCTACAGTATTTATTGTTTGTGGATTTTTTGATGATAGCCATTTTGACTGGTATGAGGTGATATCTCGTTGTAGATCATTCTTTAACACCATACACAAAAATAAGCTCAAAATGGATTAAAGACCTAAATGTGAGATGGGACACTATAAAATTCCTAGAGGAAAACATAGGCAGAACACTCTCTGACATAAACTGCAGGAATATCTTTTTCAGTCTGTCTCCCAGAATAATGGAAATAAAAACAAAAATAAAAATGGGACCTGATTAAACTCAAAAGCTTTTCCACAGCAAAGGAAACACAAACAAAATGAAAAGACAACCCACAGATTGGGAGAACATATTTGCAAATGATGTGACCGACAAGGGATTAGTCTCCAAAATTTACAAACAGCTCATGAGACTTAATGTCATCAAAACAAACAACCCAGTCAAAAAATGGGCAGAATACCTAAATAGATATTTCTCCAAAGACATACAGATGGCCAAGAGGTGCATGGTTTTCTTTAATTAACAGTAATCTTTTGATGTTCCTGCCTACCTGCCCTTTGCTGCAAAACTCCTATATATCCTAGCTCCTCCCATCACCTCCTTGGAGCAGTTCTCTCAGGGTTACTTGAGATGCTTCCTCCTGGGCTTGAAGTCCTAAAAATCTCCACCAAATAAAACATAACTCTCAACTTTTAGGTTGTGAATAATTTTTTAGTTGACAGCAGTAAAGGCCATTCTGAAGAGGTCCAGATGGAAATGAGGAACATGTTGTTGGACAATGGAGAAAAAGGTGATTCCTGTTATAAAGTGGCAAAGAACGTGGCTGTGTTGTGTCTGTGTTCCAGTGTCTTGTGGAAGATAGGACTTGAGAGTGATAAAACTGGATATTTAGCTGAGATTTCTAAGCAACGTGTTGAAGGAGCGGCTTGTTTTCTCCTGACTGCTGATAGTAAAATGCAAGGGAGAAATAAATTGAAGAAGGAATTGTTAAGCAATGAGCAAAAAGAAACTAGAACTTAAAGATTTGAAAAATTCCCAGCCTATCCATATGGCAAAAAAATTAGAAAGCGTATTCTGAAGAGGACCCTGAGAGTGTAACTGACCGTATTGATGGGATCAGAGTGGATACAAACCATGGACCTAATCAGCCATCAAGTAGAGGCCAGGATCAGAGATGGGATTATACCAGCAGAAATACTGCCAGATGGGATTAAAGAGAACGGAGAAAACGGGACAGAGTGAAGGAAGGCTGTTGGACATCTTTTGTTTGTTTTTGTTTTTGTTTTTGCGGCACATGGGCCTCTCACTGTTGTGGACTCTCCCGCTGCGGAGCACAGGCTCCGGACACACAGGCTCAGCAGCCATGGCCCACGGGCCCAGCCGCCCTGCGGCACGTGGGATCCTCCCAGACCGGGGCACGGACCCGTGTGCCCTGTATCGGCAGGCGGACTCTCAACCACTGCGCCACCAGGGAAGCCCTGTTGGACTTTTTTGATTTTATAGAACACGATGACAGAATTTTTTAGCTGTGAATGTGTGCTATTCTTCAAGAAAAGGGGAGAATGGCCCTGAAGGTGATTCAGCTATCATTAAGGCCATCACCTCAGGCCAGGTGACCTGAAGCTGAAACTGTGAAAGCAGGTCTGCCTGGAGCCATGGGGGGAAGTGGGGGGCAGGTGGGTGGAGAGGAGGGCAACCCCTACCCAGCATAATATTATCATTTATATTAATGTTGATATGATATAACTATTTTCCTGGCAACAATGTTCATAATCTTTTTTTTTTAACATCTTTATTGGGGTATAATTGCTTTACAATGGTGTGTTAGTTTCTCCTTTATAACAAAGTGAATCAGTTATACATATACGTATGTTCCCACATCTCTTCCCTCTTGCGTCTCCCTCCCTCCCACCCTCCCTATCCCACCCCTCCAGGCGGTCACAAAGCACCGAGCTGATCTCCCTGTGCTATGTGGCTGCTTCCCACTAGCTATCTATTTTACATTTGGTAGTGTATATATGTCCATGCCACTCTCTCACTTTGTCACAGCTTACCCTTCCCCCTCCCCATATCCTCAAGTCCATTCTCTAGTAGGTCTGTGTCTTTATTCCTGTCTTACCCCTAGGTTCTTCATGACATTTTTTTTTCTTAAATTCCATATATATGTGTTAGCATACGGTATTTGTCTTTCTCTTTCTGACTTACTTCACTCTGTATGACAGACTCTAGGTCTATCCACCTCATTACAAATAGCTCAATTTCGTTTCTTTTTATGGCTGAGTAATATTCCATTGTATATATGTGCCACATCTTCTTTATCCATTCATCCGACGACGGGCACTTAGGTTGTTTCCATCTCCGGGCTATTGTAAATAGAGCTGCAATGAACATTTTGGTACATGACTCTTTCTGAATTCTGGTTTCCTCAGGGTATATACCTAGTAGTGGGATTGCTGGGTCATATGGTAGTTCTATTTGTAGTTTTTTAAGGAACCTCCATACTGTTCTCCATAGTGGCTGAACCAATTCACATTCCCACCAGCAGTGCAAGAGTGTTCCCTTTTCTCCACACCCTCTCCAGCATTTATTGTTTCTAGATTTTTTGATGATGGCCATTCTGACTGGTGTGAGATGATATCTCATTGTAGTTTTGATTTGCATTTCTCTAATGATTAATGATGTTGAGCATTCTTTCATGTGTTTGTTGGCAGTCTGTATATCTTCTTTGGAGAAATGTCTATTTAGGTCTTCTGCCCATTTTTGGATTGGGTTGTTTATTTTTTTGTTATTGAGCTGCATGAGCTGCCTGTAAATTTTAGAGATTAATCCTTTGTCAGTTGATTCATTTGCAAATATTTTCTCCCATTCTGAGGGCTGTCTTTTGGTCTTGTTTATGGTTTCCTTTGCTGTGCAAAAGCTTTGAAGTTTCATTAGGTCCCATTTGTTTATTTTTGTTTTTATCTCCATTACTCTAGGAGATGGGTCAAGAAGGATCTTGCTGTGATTTATGTCATAGAGTGTTCTGCCTATGTTTTCCTCTAAGAGTTTGATAGTTTCTGGCCTTACATTTAGGTCTTTAATCCATTTTGAGCTTATTTTTGTGTATGGTGTTAGGGAGTGATCTAATCTCATACTTTTACATGTACCTGTCCAGTTTTCCCAGCACCACTTATTGAAGAGGCTGTCCTTTCTCCACTGTACATTCCTGCCACCTTTATCAAAGATAAGGTGACCATATGTGCATGGGTTTATCTCTGGGCTTTCTATCCTATTCCATTGATCTATCTTTCTGTTTTTGTGCCAGTACCATACTGTCTTGATTACTGTAGCTTTGTAGTATAGTCTGAAGTCAGGCAGCCTGATTCCTCCGGCTCCATTTTTTGTTCTCAAGATTTCTTTGGCTATTCGGGGTCTTTTGTGTTTCCATACAAATTGTGAAATTTTTTGTTCTAGTTCTGTGAAAAATGCCAGTGGTAGTTTGATAGGGATTGCATTGAATCTATAGATTGCTTTGGGTAGTAGAGTCATTTTCACAAAGTTGATTCTTCCAATCCAAGAACATGGTATATCTCTCCATGTATTTGTATCATCTTTAATTTCTTTCATCAGTGTCTTACAATTTTCTGCCTACAGGTCTTTTGTCTCCTTAGGTAGGTTTATTCCTAGATATTTTATTCTTTTTGTTGCAGTGGTAAATGGGAGTGTTTTCTTGATTTCATGTTCAGATTTTTCATCACTAGTATATAGGAATGCCAGAGATTTTTTATGTAGAACATCAACTATAGAATTAAGACTTTCTTTATAAATATTAAATATAATAAAGCATTTTATATTATTGCCAATAGAGAGAGGTACTCTGGTTGAATAAAAGCTTGGCAGAGAATGGATTTATTTTGATTCTGGTCCTATCTTTACCCTTAATTATCTGTTTGATTTACAGCTGGGCCCTCCCATTCTCTCTGCCTTGGAATTTTCATGAGGACAATAATACTTAATCTACATACTGCCCACAGTTGTTGTGAGCAAAATAACTCTGATAATACTGTAATTTGAATATGTGGTGAATGATAAAGTATAAGACCTATTATGCTAGAGTAATTTTAGCAGTTAAAATAAATTTGATTATTTGAGTAATGATAGTCATACTTAAATACAGCTGCTCCTCTACTGGATATGCAGTTAAATTTGCTGTGAGTGTGTGAATGCCTTCTTGGTACTTTAGTATATATTTTGCACCTTAAAAATATTTAGAGCAGAAAAATATTTTTTAAATTATTACCACTTATATAAGAATTTAAATTCTAAAGGTAAAGGTGTTTTT
>NW_006792822.1:1272790-1275071 GCF_000442215.2 Lipotes vexillifer | reverse complement strand
AGGAATGCCTACTTATAATTGTTTGTCTCCCACCTGCTAAAGTCACTTAAGGTATAAAGAATGAGCTGTGAATTTGATTTTACATTTATCACAAAAACATCACCTTGACATTTAAAGAAAAAGAAAACATTTTATGTGATTGCAAATGAGCACTTAAGATATTGAAATGTCTCCTTCATGAAAAAAGAAAATGCTCTTCTTTTGTTTTTTAAAAGTGCCAACTGTCCTCTCCATAGTAACATATGTCAGAGTATCCTACATAGATTTGGGGTGAAGAAGCCAGCCCATAATTCTTCAAATTATCATTGGGTTTTACAGTAGACTAAAGCCTTTTTAATCTTGAAAGATTGACAAGTAGGAAATAACTTTCTGCTTTGGGAATGAGAAAATTATGCTTTGAGGAAAAACAGCAAACAAATCAACCGTTTTTAAAGTGATGCTTGTTCATTTTCATAGGATTATAAATTTGGGGGATGACTGACATGCATTTATCCTCTTCAAACAGTGGTTCATAATGTGTGAGCCATACAAGAGGGTTTGAGTGAGCGAATGACACTGAGGTTAAGAGAGGTATTGGAAGAGGTCTGTAAATCCATATGCCATGACTATAGACTGGATATCTCATTTTTCAAGTGTATGCTGATATACATATTGATTTGCTGATATATATACTCACATTCATTTGGCATTATCAGTTTTCTTAGTACTAAAATTACAATTGCTATCATTTGAATATATATTTTTAAGAAAAGTGTAACCACTGTTATATTAAGTAAACAAGGAGGTCATTAGAGTGACCTGGTTCTAGTGCCATGGTGGTCGACATAAGCAAAGCAGACTCTAAGCCTGTAAATGCCTTAAGGTTACAAAGTTGAAACCTAAGGACAACCAGTCACAAAGAGCCAACTACTCTTTAAGTTATTGCAGTCAGTGATTTCCTAACTTTGCCTCTGCCTTTTTCTCTATAAAATCTCTCCACCAAGTTCCTCTCAGTGGAACACTTCTAACCACTTCGCATTTAGCACTCCCTGATTTGAATTAATTTTTGCACAAATAAATTCTTAAAATTTTTAATATGCATCAGTTTATCTTTTAACACTACTTTCTGAAATTAATCCCAGTATTAAGAATTGAAAGGTTACAGAGCTTGGGGAAGGAGTTAGTAACACAAATTTATAAACAAAATGTAGTCACATGAAATGATCATTCATATTAGGAAGGTTACATCAATCCCAAATCAGTGTTATATATACTTAGTTTTAAAAAGGACAGGACTTCCCTGGTGGTGCAGTGGTTAAGAATCTGCCTGCCAATGCAGGGGACACGGGTTCGAGCCCTGGTCCAGGAAGATCCCACATGCTGCGGAGCAACTAAGCCTGTGTGCCACAACTACTGAGCCTGCGTGCCATAATTACTGAAACCCAGACACCTAGAGCCCGTGCTCCACAACAAGAGAAGCCACTGCAATGAGAAGCCCGCGCACCGCAACGAAGAGTAGCCCTCACTTGCCGCTCGCGTGCAGCAACAAAGACCCAACGCAGTCAAAAATAAGTAAATAAATAAATTAATTTAAAAAAAAAAAAAGGATAATTGTTTCCATATTCAACATGTTCACAGGTACAAAGAAATATAAATGAAATGCAAAATACATTCATAGCGAAATAGAGATAATACAAAAAAAATTATATTTGATTGTGAAACTATTCAACCTCTTTCAGTTTCCCTTTTGAAGTTCTAGTAATTTGTATTAAAAGTACAAATTGTTCTTACAATTGAAAAGAACAAAATTAAGCCAGCCAAATCGTTCTACATAGCAAAAAGTAAATCTATTTTTGCATGTTTTGATTCCTTACTTTTAGCTCAGCTTAGGTTGCTCTACTTATCGAGTAACAAGTATGTATAGTTACTGTTTTAAAGTACTTAGGATAAACTAAAGAATAAGACAGTTGTGGTTTATGTACTTGCAGGACTTAAAGTGTAAAAGGATTATGGAAATTGCAATTATAATAAAGAATACCATCAGAAAGGTAAAATCTAAAACTAAAGGAAAATGATAAGTTGTAATAAATATGACAAAGATTTGATACCCTTAATACATAAAGAGCTCATAAAAGTTGATAACAAAAGCACAATAACACCAATCTTAAATGTTGCCACAGTTTAGACAAAAATGTGAGTAATGATCCTCAAAAAAGAGGCCAGTGTTCAACTTCCTTTTATGTAAATACATACAATGAATCACAACTGTCTCAAAACCTCTCATTGTCTCTACGTCTCTTTC
>NW_006792822.1:1250970-1272759 GCF_000442215.2 Lipotes vexillifer | reverse complement strand
TACGTCTCTTTCCCTACCACCCTCAATTGGCCAAGATAAGGTTGGTCAGGATGGGCTCAGTTTGGCTCCCTCACACAAGCTTTCTGGAATGCAGTGTAACAATACTTGTTAAAATATTATAAAGTTTATTACAGTATGAGCAAATAATTTTTCTTGTAAATAACTAAGTACAAAAGTAGTCAGAAATTCAAAGCAATATTTCCAGCAAAGGTATTTAATAAAGAATTATTTATACATGTATAGCAGAGGTAATAATATATATTAATATTTTATATATGTATCAGTATGGGCTTTCCTTGTGCAGTTTCATATACCAGTCTTGTCCATGGTTTCCTGAGGCATTCATCTGGGGGGGGGGAGAAAAGCGAGTAAGAGGGTTGAAGGATAAGGCATAAGGATCGCTGGAGCAAAGAGTTTATTGTTTTACCTCTGGTATCCAAAGCAGGACTTCTGGGTGTGCATCAGAAAAGCCCTTGAATGCCAGGCTTTGTGAAGAAGAACGTGTTTTTCTGAATTCCTTAGGACATATCAAAATGTAGACCTCAAGAGAACAAACGCAAGACTTTCCCGCTAGAGAAGGCCTCTCCTCTGCCCCTGAATAGGCCATGAGGCAGTAGGAGACACGTGAGATGGTCCAAAAGCGACAATGTCTTTCACATCTTGTGGCCCCCGTGTGACCCTCAGTAGACCCAGAATCTCTCCCTGTGCCCTGTGCGGTGACGCAGAGTTGCCAGCAGCTCAAATCCGAAAGCCGGACAAAGAGGCAAATGGCTGGGACATGGGTTCTGACAACAGGTATCAGCTCTTCACCCCCAAATGCCAGTGAGATCCTGTCATGCTTTAATTGTCACGAATCTGGACCCAGATCAATCTAGCCATTCCACTACAGAAACCAGGAAGGACCCAAAGGATAACACAGGTATCTGAAAAATTTATTTCTACTTCAGTGAAGAAACAGCCCCGATGACAGAGCCTTAGCCAGTGGAAACCTCTTGAAATTGACACTAAGGAGTTAAGTAAGATTTAATTTTTTTTTTTTGTAGAGCAGCCACATTTAACATTATTTTAAATCACAGTTTTAGGCCACTCCCACTGGTGGTTTTGGTCTTATTCATTTTTTTTTTTAATTAATTCATTTATTTATTTTTGGCTGCATTGGGTCTTCGTTGCTGTGTATGGGCTTCCTTTAGTTGTGGCGAGTGGGGGCTACTCTTCGTAGTGCTGCGCAGGCTTCTCATTGCAGTGGCTTCTCTTGTTGCAGAGCATAGGCTCTAGGCGCTCGGGCTCAGTAGTTGTGGCTCTCAGGCTTTGTTGCTCCGCAGCATGTGGGATCTTCCCAGACCAGGGCTCTAACCCTTGTCCCCTGCATTGGCAGGCATATTCTTAATCACTGCATCACCAGGGAAGCCCTGGTCTTATTCTTGATTAGAATTGAATTGATTATACTTTACACATTTTATAAATTACATTTTCACCCAAGGTCATCTTTTTACTTAGGTCTATAGTGGGTAGGTTTCCTTCTTTTCCTTTTTTAAAAAATACTAACCAATGAGAGAGTTTTGTTTTATAATAAAATTTAGATATTTTCACCATGTTATTTTATGTCACTGGTGACTTCGAAGCATGAATTATTAACAACTTATTTGGGATGCTTTTTTTCCTGTGACAGTAAGACATGATTCAGATACTTTACCTTGTCCTCTCCAACAAAGGTATTAGTAATACTTAATTTTGAATTTAAATGCCAGGATTTCAGTGTATAATGCTACATGTCTCTTCAATTTATGGATGTTTATGATGCTGCATTTGATTTCATAATTATATGATTCAATAAAATATCACTGAACCAAAGCACATACTTCCATGGAAATAATTACATTGTATCCTAATGAATACTTAAACTCATTAAAATTCACCCAAAACTGTAATATCATAATGAGTTGATCAAAACATTAAAATTCAATGAAGCAATGGTGGACGAATCAACTTGAACTTCTCATATACCAATACTAATACACAAAATATTTCTTACGCTACTGAGTACTGTACTTATCACCCTGGTGCACAAGTTCTCTATTTTTATGCAAATTTTCATTATTGGTTAATGTCTTAGTGATTTTACAGTATTTGTATGCAAAGAAACAAATGAATCCTGGCAATGAGATCTGATAAAATTAAGTAATATCAGTGTTACCAGATACAAAGTTTTATCTATCTGGAAGGTAAACTAGAGATGTGTCTTTAAAAGATGAATTTTCCCCATTTTAGGAAAGAGGTAGACAGTAGAGTCTGTTCTACCATAGATTAATATCTGGTGATTACAGAGCCCTTAGCCTTCTGCCTTGAGGGATGGACCTCATCTCCTCAAATGCAGGCTTTGATTAAAAGGAAGATAAATGAAAACCATTTTCTTGGTTCTTTCCTGCCCATTCTGAACCGACATACACATTTGAATTCCATTTATTTCTTAAGTGCTCACACCTCCCATCCTCACAATATATTGTCACCTTTCTTTCAGGCTCTGCAGTAGCTCAGATCCAGTGAAAAGAATGCACATGATCATTCTGTTTCAAAACTAATTAGAAAAAGATAAGGCACGAAAACTTTCATGGAAGACTAAGCCAGAAAGAACTTGGATAAGAGTGAGAGGTCTCAGGGGATTCCTAATTGGAGAAGTTGGGAAGTGGCAGAAATAGCTTGCTCTATTTTGCATATGAAAAATTTCTGGATTGGTGGAAAATTCCAGAGACTTTGAATCTAAATTCATGGATTTTCATCCCAGCTCTGAAACTTAGCTGTGTGTCACCTCTGCAGGACTTGTAACCTCTCATTAAAGAGAGATAATATCTATCTCACAGGTTTTGAGGATTACCTCAGAAGATTAGTGTAATAGGCCTTTATGTAATAGATTGTAGTATGTTAGTGTAAGTTAACATTAATTTAGAAAGGTGGTGGCTCAATATTCTTACTAGATGGCTAATTTACTCAGGTCAGTTTTAGAAAATAACTATGCAATTGGCTGTTGTTATATTTTATTCTTTTTTTTTTTTTTTTTTTTGCGGTACGTGGGCCTCTCACTGCTGTGGCCTCTCCCTTTGCGGAGCACAGGCTCCGGATGCGCAGGCTCAGAGGCCATGGCTCACTGGCCCAGCCGCTCCGCGGCATGTGGGATCTTCCCGGACCGGGGCACGAACCCGTATCCCCTGCATCGTCAGGCGGACTCTCAAACACTGCGCCACCAGGGAAGCCCTACATTTTATTCTTGATAAACGGTTTCCTATATGTGTTCTTCTTCTCTGAATTCATGAGAAACGATGATTGTACAAGTCAGTTCACTTAACATTACTGAGTGCTTACTGTGTATCAGTCATCGTGGTAAGAAATTTGAATGCATTATTTTCCTATGTAATCCTTACATTAATTTTATGAGTATATTATTTTCTCTACATAGGAAACTATGGCATGGAGAGTGAATCAGGGTAATATTTTTATATATGAAACTAATGTGTTGTTGCCCCCTCTATTTCTTGTCCCTTATTCAGCTGTAACTAGGGTATTTTATGCCCAACACCTCAGGAACAGTAAGACACCACAGAATTTTTTAATTTCCAATAAGAATAATCCCCCTTTCTTTCTTAAACTATAGTCCAGTGAGTAGCTAATAATCGTAATTTTGTTTTTTTACCCTATAATAGAAATTTTTGTAAATAGCTTACATTATTTTATTTACTCCTCTGAAAAAACACTAGGAGAGATGTTCTATGATTATACGCATTTTGTAGAGCCTTACCTCTGAGTTTATAAAACCTTACACAGACCTGAAATAGGTTATCTTTCCCAGGCACATAGGTATTAAGAAGTAGAATGAGGCTTCAAAACTCTCTAAGCTTCACCCCCAAGGAAAGAGCTGAGAGACTGAAAAGATTCTTATTCCCTGTACTCTTCTGCCTTTTAGATAAGCCCACTTAAAGAAGAAATAATTTTTTTAAAATAGCACATTTGGCGATCCGAGGATAGAGTGCGCTTATGCTCTTGAAATGCTGCTAGGCACTGGAGAAACTGCAAGAGCCCAGAGTTCTCCAAAGCCCACCATCAAATCAGAGTAGAAAAGTGTTAGCATAATATGTCCAAGCAGATGGTTGTATCTTTTCAACCTCATATCACATCATGTCCCAACAATTTCTCCTGCTCCATAGAAAAGCGCAGCGATGGAGCATGTCACAGCCATGCTAAATTTCTTAGAGCTCCAGAAGAGCACAAGATCAGACAACTCTTCACAAGGCCACTAAGTGGGGAAGTGGAAATAGTGGAACTAACCACCTAGCTGCTCAGACCTGAGATGCCTGCAGCAGTGGCTACATGGACACAAATGGGAGGACAAAATGGGATGACCACAAAGACAGGTTTTCTTCATGAAGCTATTGAAGGCTGAAGTTTAGAGATCCTAACTCACATGAGTTCGTTCAATGGCATGGAATATGTTGAAATGACCTTATTCCAATATTCTATGTAGTTGAAGAATACATTGCAAAAATATAATGCACAGCTTGAAAGTGTAGAGTTCAGTGAATTTTGACAAACTTATATCCACGTGTAACCACAAATCACATCGAGATATAGCACATTTCCATCTTCCCAGCAAGCTTTCTCGTGCCCCTATCTATTATAGCCCACACCCAGAACCAAACACACTTCCTATTTGTTCAGTTTTTTTCTAGATTGTCCTGGCTGTACTAAGTTTATGAGTTTCCATGTAAATTTTAGAATCACCTTATTAATTTCTTCAAAAAGACTTGGAACTTTAAACTCTGAATTCTGTCTCCTTAAAACTCAGTGCCTGCTGTGATCTCTACTCGGTTCTCTAAACCTTCAAGCTGTTGTTTTCCTGAACACCCTGGGGCTTTTGCCCAGTGTGTGCATAGTTCAAGAAGCAGCCAAGGGCCTGGGGGTAGTTTGTATACAAGTTTGGGGCACCTCCATTTATTACTCACTTTTTTGTGGTATTTTTTCTCACTTTCCAGCTGCTTTTGATCTTAAATTCTGGCTTCTGACTTCTCAGCCCATTACAACTTCACTGTTTGCTTGAGATATATTTAATGGGCATTGTTTAGTAGAAAAACCAAATAGATCTGAGTTTCACCCAGACTCTCCATTCTTTCAAGGATTATGTACCCTCTGGTTTCTGCCTAGTTTTGGTCACCCTACAGTGTCTTCACAGTTGCTTTAAAAAATAATTTGTCTAGCTAGAGAGTATAATTGTCTTTGGGAGATGCTTTAATTTTCTATACAATACTCTGACATTTCCAGAAACTGTCATCTACTTTTAAAAATTTACAGATATCTTGAGTTGCAGTGTCAGGGGCAGCACTTCCGCACATGGCCTGGCCCCGAGCTAAGGTGTCAGTGCAGTCATTTCTCACTAGGCACTCTGAAGTGCCGGGTGCAAGGCCTCTGCATGAAGCACCCTGTAAACAAGTGAAACTAGACTAAGCACAAAGGAAAAGAAAAAAACAAGGTTTTATGACAGTAACTCTGCTCAGGTTTGAATTAAAATTGTGTTTCTCCAATTCTAATGTGCATAAAAATCACCTGTAGATTCTGTGAAAATTCACAGTCCACTTCAGTAGGTCGGGCCTGCGATTCTCCAGTTTTAACAAGGTGCCAGATAATTCCCATGTGCTGGTCTTAAGATCACATTTTGAATAGATGGAACTTTAAGATGGCAGAGTGGTAAGATGTGGAGATCACATTCCTCCCCACAAATACATTAGAAATACATCTACATGTGGAACAACTCCTACAAAACACCTACTGGAAACTGGCAGAAGACCTCAAACTTCCCAAAAGGCAAGAAACTCCCCACGTACCTGGCCGTGTGACTGACAGGGTCTTGGTGCTCTGGACAGGTGTCAGGCCTGTGCCTGAGGTGGGAGAGCTGATTTCAGGTCATTGGTCCACCACAGACCTCCTGGCCCCATGTGATATCAAATGGCGAAAACTCTCCCAGAGATCTCCATCTCAATGCTAAGAAACAGCTTCACTCAACAACCAGCAAGCTACAGTGCTGGACACCCCATGCCAAGAAAGGAACAAAACCCCACCCATTAGCAGAGAGGCTGCCTAAAATAATAAGGTCACAGACACCCCAAAACACACCACCAGATGCAGTCCTGCCCACCAGAAAGACAAGCTTCATGCACCAGAAGATAGGCACTAGTTTCCTTCACAACCCATTGAACCAACCTTAGCCGCTGGGGTCAGACACCAAAGACAATGGGAACCATGAACTTGCAGCCTGCGAAAAGGAGACCCCAAACACAGTAAGTTAAGCAAAATGAAAAGACAGAGAAGCACACAGCAGATGAAGGAGCAAGGTAAAAACCCACCAGACCAAAGAAATGAGAGGAAATAGGCAGTTTACCTGAAAAAGAATTCAGGGTAATGATAGTAAGGATGATCCAAAATCTTGGAAATAGAATGGAGAAAATACAAGAAACGTTTAACAGGGACCTAGAAGAACTAAAGAGCAAACAAACAATGATGAACAACACAATAAATGAAATTTAAAATTCTCTAGAAGGAATCAATAGCAGAATAACTGAGGCAGAAGAACAGATAAGTGACCTGGCAGATAAAATCGTGGAAATAACTACTGCAGAGCAGAATAAAGAAAAAAGAATGAAAAGAATTGAGGACAGTCTCAGAGACCTCTGGGACTAAATTAAATGCACCAACATTCAAATTATAGGGATCCCAGAAGAAGAAGAGAAAAAGAAAGGGACTTAGAAAATATTTGAAGAGATTATAGTTGAAAACTTCCCTAACATGGGAAAGGAAATAGTCAAGTCCAGGAAGTGCAGAGGTTCCCATACAGGATAAATTCAAGGAGAAACATGCCAAGACACATATTAATCAAACTATCAAAAACTAAATAGAAAAAATATTAAAAGCAGCAAGGGACAAGCAACAGATAACAAACAAGGGAATCCCCATAAGGTTAACAGCTGATCTTTCAGCAGAAACTCTACAAGCCAGAAGGGAGTGGCAGGACATATTTAAAGTGATGAAAGGGAAAAACCTACAAACAAGATTTCCCAGCAAGGATCTCATTCAGATTCTACAAAGAAATTAAAAACTTTAGAGATAAGCAAAAGCTAATAGAATTCAGCACCACCAAGCCAGCTTTATAACAAATCCTAAAGGAACTACTCTAGGCAGGAAACACAAGACAAGGAAAAGACCTACAATAACAAACCCACAACAATTCAGAAAATGGTAATAGGAACATACATATCGATAATTACCTTAAATGTGAATGGATTAAATGCTCCCACCAAAAGATACAGACTGGCTGAATGGATATATAAACAAAACCTGTATATATGCTGTCTACAAGAGACCCACTTCAGACCTAGGGACACATACAGACTGAAAGTGAGGGAATAGAAAAAGATTCCATGAAAATGGAAATCAAAGGAAACCTGGAGTAGCAATTCTCATATCAGACAAAATAGACTTTAAAATAAAGACTACTACAACAGACAGAGAAGTACACTACATAGTGATCAAGGGATCAATCCAAGAAGAAGATATAACAATTGTAAATATTTATGCACCCAACATAAGAGCACCTCAATACATAACACAAATGTTAACGGCCATAAAAGGGGAAATTGACAGTAACACAATAATAGTAGGGGACTTTAACATCCCATTTTCACCAATGCACAGATCATCCAAAATGAAAATAAACAAGGAAACACAAGCTTTAAATGATACATTAAGCAAGAAGAACTTAATTGATATTTATAGGACATTCCATCCTAAAACAGGAGATTACACTTTCTTCTCAAGTGCTCATGGAACATTCTCCAGGATAGATCATATCCTGGGTCACAAATCAAGCCTTGATAAATTTAAGAAAATTGAAATCATATCAAGTATCTTTTCCAACCACAATGCTATGAGACTAGATATCAATTACAGGAAAAAAACTGTAAAAAATACAAACACATGGAGGCTAAAAGTACACTACTGAATCACTGAAGAAATCAAAGAGGAAATCAAAAAATACCTAGAAACAAATGACAATGAAAACACGACAGCCCAAAACCTATGGGATGCATCAAAAGCAGTTCTAAGAGGGAAGATTATAGCAATACAGTCTTACCTCAAGAAACAAAAAACATCTCAAGTAAACAACCTAACCTTACACCCAAAGCAATCAGAGAAAGAACAAAAATCCCCCAAAGTTAGTAGAAGGAAAGAAATCATAAAAAATGAGATCAAAAATAAATGAAAAAGAAATGAAGAAAATGATGGCAAAGATCAATAAACCTTAAACCTAGTTCTTTGAGAAGATAAACAAAATTGATAAACCATTAGCCAGACTGAACAAGAAGAAAAAAGGAGAATACTCAAATCAATAGAATTAGAAATGAAAGAGAAGAAGTAACAGCTGATAATGCAGAAATACAAAGGATAATGAGAGATTACTACAAGCAACTCTATGCCAATAAAATGGACAACCTGGAAGAAATGGACAAATTCTTAGAAAAGCACAACTTCCGAGACTGAACAAGGAGGAAATAGAAAATATAAACAGACCAATCACAAGCACTGAAATTGAGACTGTGCTTAAAAATCTTCCAACAAACAAAAGCCCAGGACTGGATGGCTTCACAGGCGAATTCTATCAAACATTTAGAGAAGAGCTAACACCTATCCTTCTCAAACGCTTCCAAAATATAGCAGAGGGAGGAACACTCCCAAACTCATTCTACAAGGCCACCATCACCCTCACACCAAAAGCAAAGATGTCACAAAGAAAGAAAACTACAGGCTAATATCACTGATGAACATAGAAGCCAAAATCCTCAACAAAATACTAGCAAACAGAATCCAACAGCATATTAAAAGGATCATACACCATGATCAAGTGGGGTTTATCCCAGGAATGCAAGGATTCTTCAATATACACAAATCAATCAATGTAATACACCGTATTAACAAATTGAAGGAGAATAACCATATGATCATCTCAATAGATGCAGAAAAAGCTTTTGACAAAATTCAACACCCATTTATGATGAAAATCCTCCAGAAAGTAGGCACAGAGGGAACTTACCTCAACATAATAAAAGCCATATATGACAAACCCGCAGCCAACATCGTCCTCAATGGTGAAAACCTGAAACCATTTCCACTAAGATCAGGAACAAGATAAGGTTATCCACTCACCACTGTTATTCAACATAGTTTTGGAAGTTTTAACAACAGCAATCAGAGAAGAAAAAGAAATAAAAGGAATCCAATTTGGAAAAGAAGAAGTAAAGCTGTCACTGTTTGCAGATGACATGATACTATACATAGAGAATCCTAAAGATGCCACCAGAAAACTACTAGAGCTAATCAATGAATTTGGTAAAGTAGCAGGATACAAAATTAATGCACAGAAATCTCTTGCATTCCTGTACACTAATGATGAAAAATCTGAAAGAGAAATTAAGGAAACACTCCCATTTACCATTGCAACCAAAAGAATAAAATACCTTTGAATAAATCTACCTAAGGAGACAAAAGACCTGTATGCAGAAAACTATAAGGTACTGATGAAAGAAATTAAAGACGATAGAAACAGATGGAGACATACACCATGTTCTTGGATTGGAAGAATCAACGTTGTTAAAATATACTACCCAGAGCAATGTACAGATTCAATGCAATCCCTATCAAACTACCAATGGCATTTTTCACAGAAATAGAACAAAAAATTGCACAATTTGTATGGAAACACAAAAGACCCTGAATAGCCAAAGCAATCTTGAGAAAGATAAACGGATCTGGAGGCTCCTGGACTTCAGACTATACTACAAAGCTACAGTAATCCAGACAGTATGGTACTGGCACAAAAACAGAAATATAGACCAATGGAACAGGTTAGAAAGCCCAGAGATAAACCCACACACATATGGTCACCTTATCTTTGATAAAGGAGGCAAAAATATACAATGGAGAAAAGACAGCCTCTTCAATAAGTGGTGCTGGGGTAACTGAACAGCTACATGTGACAGAATGAAATTAGAACACTCCCTAACACCAAACTCAAAAATAAACTCAGAATGGATTAAAGACCTAAATGTCAGGCCAGACACTATAAAACTCTTACAGGGAAATATAGGAAGAACACTCTATGACATACATCACAGCAAGATCCTTTTTGACCCACCTCCTAGAGAAATAGAAATAAAAATAAACATATGGGGCCTAATGAAACTTAAAAGCTTTTGCACAGCAAAGGAAACCGTAAATAGGATGAAAAGACAACCCTCAGAATGGGAGAAAATATTTGCAAATGAATCAAATGACAAAGGATTAATTTCCAAAATTTACAAGCAGCTCATGCAGCTCAATATCAAAAAAAAATCACCCCATCCAAAAATGGGCAGAAGACCTAAATAGACATTTCTCCAAAGAAGATATACAGATTCCCAACAAACACATGAAAGGATGCTGAACATCACTAATCATTAGAGAAATGCAAATCAAAACTACAATGAGGTACCACCTCACACCAGTCAGAATGGCCATCATCAAAAAGTCTACAAACAATAAATGCTGGAGAGGGTGTGGAGAAAAGGCAACCCTCTTGCACTGTTTGTGGGAATGTACACTGATACAGCCACTGTGGAGAACAGTATGGATGTTCCCTGAAAACCTAAAAATAGAACTACCATATGACCCAGCAATCCCACTGCTGGGCATATACCTGGAAAAAAACATAATTCAAAAAGAGTCATGTACCACAATGTTCACTGCAGACATGAAAGCAACCTAAGTGTCCATCGACACATGAATGGATAAAGAAGATGTGGCATATATATACAATGCAATGTTACTCAGCCCTAAAAAGAAACGAAATTGTGTTATTTGTAGTGAAGTGGATGGACCTAGAGACTGTCATACAGAGTGAAGTAAGTCAGAAAGAAAGAAATACTGTACGCTAACACATATATGTGGAGTCTGAAAAAAAGAAACTGTTCTGAAGAACCTAGGGGCAGGACAGGAATAAAGACGCACATGTAGAGAATGGACTTGAAGACACGGGGAGGGGGAAGGGTAAGCTGGGACGAAGTGAGGGAGTGGCATGGACTAAATATACTACCAAATATAAAATAGATAGCTAGTGGGAAGCAGCCGCATAGCACAGGGAGATCAGCTCGGTGCTTTGTGACCACCTAGAAGGGTGATACAGGGAGGGTGGGAGGGAGATGCAAGAGGGAGGAGATATGGGGATATATGTATATGTATAGCTGATTCACTTTGTTACAAAGCAGAAACTAACACACCATTGTAAAGCAATTATACTCCAATAAAGATGTTAAAAAAAATTTACAGAAGTAACATTTTAACGGCAGTCTGTTAAGTACACTGCCTCTTTTCTAACTGACTTCTACTGTACCACACTTCCACTCGTGTGGCATGGCCTTGACATAGTTGCAGGCATTTTAGGGACCTGCTGAAGAAGAAGTAGAGTTGGCAATGCATATAGTTTTAATTTACTGGTATACATTTAGGTGATTCTCAGGTATATTACTGCTAGCACCCTGTGAACGAAGGGTTTCCAGGAATGTTCTTACTGCTTAGTGTTTACCTTATGTCCTTTTTCTGTATAGAATCCCATCCAGGATGCTACATTACATTTAGTCTTTCTGTCCCTTAGACTCCTCTTGGCTGTGACCTTTTCTCAGATTTTCCCTGTTTTTGATGATCTTGATAGTTTTGAGGAATACTGGTCAGGCATTTTGTAGAATGTCCCTCAGTTGGAATTTATCTCATGATTTTCTCATGATTTTGTTGGGTTATGGGTTCTGGGGACACGGGAAGACCACAGAGATAAAGTACCATTTTCATCACTTCATATTAGGGTGCTAGCTGACATCAAGATTACTTATGACTGTTAATGTAGACCTTAATCCCCTAAGGTTTCTATAATGTAAAGTTACTCTTCCCTCCCTTTCCCATTTTCTTTTTTTTGTTGTTGTTGTTTTTTACTTATTTTTTATACAGCTGGTCTCATTAGTTATCTGTTTTATACATCCTAGTGTGTATATGTCAATCCCAATCTCCCAATTCATCCCACCACCATCACCAAGCCCCCACCACCTGCTTTCCCCCTTTGGTGTCCATATGTTTGTTCTCTACATCTATGTCTCTGTTTCTGCCTTGCAGACTGGTTCATCTGTACCATTTCTCTAGATTCCACATATATATGTAAATATACGGTATTTGTTTTTCTCTTTCTCACTTACTTCACTCTGTATGACAGTCTTTAGGTCCATCCATGTCTCTAAAAATGACCCGATTTCATTCCTTTCTATGGCTAAGTAACATTCCATTGTATATATGTACCACATTTTCTTTATCCATTCGTCTGTCGATGGGCACTAAGGTTGCTTCCATGGCCTGGCTATTGTAAATAGTGCTGCAGTGAACATTGGGGTACATGTGTCCTTTTGAATTATGGTTTTCTCAGGGTATATGCCTATTAGTGGGATTGCTGCGTCGTATGGTAATTCTATTTTTAGTTTTTTAAGGAACCTCCATACTGTTCTCCATAGTGGCTGTATCAATTTACATTCCCACCAACAGTGCAAGAGGGTTCCCTTTTCTTCACACCCTCTGCAGCATTTGTTGTTTGTAGAGTTTCTAATGAAGCCCATTCTAACCAGTGTGAGGTGATACCTCACTGTAGTTTTGATTTGCATTTCTCTAATAATTAGTAATGTTGAGCAGCTTTTCATGTGCTTCTTGACCATCTGTATGTCTTCTTTGGAAAAATGTCTATTTAGGTCTTCTGCCCATTTTTTAATTGGGTTGCTTGTTCTTTTAATATTGAGCTGCATGAGCTGTTTATATATTTTGAAGATTTATCCTTTGTCCATTGATTGGTTTGCAAATATTTTCTCCCATCCTGAGGGTTGTCTTTTCGTCTTGTTTATAGTTTCCTTTGCTGTGCAAAAGCGTTTAAGTTTCATTAAGTCCTATTTGTTTATTTTTGTTTTTATTTCTATAACTCTAGGAGGTGGGTCAAAAAATATCTTGCTGTGATTTATGTCAAAGAGTGTTCTTCCTAAGTTTTCCTCTAAGAGTTTTATAGTGTCTGGTCTTACATTTAGGTCTTTAATCCATTTTGAATTTATTTTTCTGTGTGGTGTTAGGGAGTGATCTAATTTCATTCTTTGACAAGTAGCTGTCCAGTTTTCCTAGCACCACTTATTGAAGAGACTGTCTTTTCTCCATTGTATATCCTTGCCTCCTTTGTCATAGATTAGTTGACCATAGGTGTGTGGGTTTATCTCTGGGTTTTCTATCCTGTTTCATTGATCTATATTTCTGTTTTTGTGCCAGTACCATATTGTCATGATTACTGTAGCTTTGTAGTATAGTCTGAAGTCAGCGAGTCCAATTCCTCCAGCTCCATTTTTCTCCTTCAAGATTGCTTTGGCTCTTGGGAATCTTTTGGGTCTCCATACAAATTTTAATATTTTTGTTCTAGTTCTGTAAAAAATGCCACTGGTAATTTGATAGGGATTGCATTGAATCTGTAGATTGCTTTGGGTAGTATAGTCATTTTCACAGTATTGATTCTTCCAATCCAAGAACATGGTATATCTTTCCGACTATTTGTATCTTTAATCTCTTTCATCAGTGTCTTATAGTTTTCTGAGTACAGATCTTTTACCTCCTTATGTAGGTTTATTCCCAGGTATTTTATTCTTTTTGTTGCAATGGTGAATGGGATTGTTTCCTGAATTTCTCTTTCTGATCTTTCATTTTTAGTATATAGGAATGTATAGGAATGCAAGAGTATAGGAATGTATAGGAATGCAAGAGCATTAATTTTGTATCTTGCAACTTTACCAAATTCATTGGTTAGCTCTAGTAGTTTTCTGGTAGCATCTATAGGATTAACTATGTATAGTATCATGTCATCTGCAAACAGTGACAGTTTTGTTTCTTATTTTCCAATTTGTATTACCTTTATTTCTTTTTCTTCTGTGATTGCCATGGCTAGGACTTCCAAAACTATGTTGAATAATAGTGGCAAGAGTAGGTATCCTTGCCTTGTTCCTGATCTTAGAGGAAATG
Source organism: Lipotes vexillifer (assembly GCF_000442215.2). Classification (NCBI taxonomy): domain Eukaryota; kingdom Metazoa; phylum Chordata; class Mammalia; order Artiodactyla; family Lipotidae; genus Lipotes; species Lipotes vexillifer. The sequence continues at coordinate 1,258,608 of NW_006792822.1, read as the reverse complement.
CTTTCAGTTTTTCACCATTGAGAATGATGTTTGCTGTGGGTTTGTCATATATGGCCTTTATTATGTTGAGGTAGTTTCCCTCTATGCCCAGTTTCTGGAGAGTTCTCATCATAAATGGCGTTGAATTTTGTCAAAAGCTTTTTCTGAATCTATTGAGATGAACATATGGTTTGTATTATTCAATTTGTTAATATGGTGTATCACATTGATTGATTTGTGTATATTGAAGAATCCTTGCATCCCTGGGATAAATCTCACTTGATCATGTTGTGATCCTTTTAATGTGTTGTTGGATTCTGTTTGCTAGTATTTTGTTGAGGATTTTTGCATCTGTAGTCATCAGTGATATTGGTCTGTAATTTTCTTTTTTTGTAGTATCTTTGTCTGGTTTTGGTGTCAGGGTGATGGTGGCCTCATTGAACGGGTTTGGGAGTGTTTCTGCCTCTGAGGTTTTTGTAAGTGTTTGAGAATCATGGGTGTTAGCTCTTCTCTAAATGTTTGATAGAATTCACCTGTGAAGCCATCTGGTCCTGGAGTTTTGTTTGTGGGAAGATTTTTAATCACAGTTTCAGTTTCCTCACTTGTGATTGGTCTGTTCATATTTTCTGTTTCTTCCTGTTTCAGTCTTGGATGGTTATACCTTTTTAAGAATTTGTCCATTTCTTCCATGTTGTCCATTTTACTGGCATAGAGTTGCTTGTAGTAGTGTCTTAGGATGCTTTGTATTTCTGCAGTGTCCATTGTAACTTCTCCTTTTTCATTTCTAATTTTATTGATTTGAGTCCTCTCCCTTTTTTTCTTGATGAGTCTGGCTATAGGTTTATCAATTTTGTTTATCTTCTCAAAGAACCAGGTTTTAGTTTTATTGATCTTTGCTATTGTTTTCTTCTGTTCTATTTCATTTATTTCTGCTCTGATCTTTATGATTTCTTTCCTTCTACTGACTTTGGGTTTTGTTTATTCTTCTTTCTCTAGCTCCTTAAGATGTAAGGTTAGATTGTTTATTTCAGAGTTTTCTTGTTTTTTGAGGTAGGATTTTATTGCTATAAACTTCCCTCTTAGAACTGATTTTGCTGCTTCCCATAGGTTTTGGATTGTAGTGTTGTCATTTGTCTCTAGGTATTTTTTGATATCCTCTTTGATTTCTTCAGCTATCTCTTGGTTATTTAGTAAGGTATTGTTCAGCCTCCATGTGTTTCGGTTTTTAACGTTTTTTTCCCTGCAGTTTATTTCTAATCTCATACCATGTGGTCGGAAAGATGCTTGATATGATTTCAATTTTCTTAAATTTACCAAGGCTTGATTTTTTTACCCAAGCTATGATCTATCCTGGAGAATATTCCATGTGCACTTGAGAAGAAACTGTATTCTGCCACTTTTGGTTGGAATGTCCTATAAATATCAATTATATCTATCTGGTCTATTATGTCATTTAAAGCTTGTGTTTCCTTATTAATTTTCTGTCTGGATGATCTGTCCATTGATGTAAGTGAGGTGTTAAAGTCCCCCACTATTATTGTGTTACTGTCGATTTCCTCTTTTATAGTTGTTAGCATTTGCCTTATGTATGGAGGTGCTCTTATATTGGGTGCTTATATATTTATAACTGTTATATCTTTTTCTTGGATTGATCCCTTGATCATTATGTAGTGTCCTTCCTTGTCTGTTGTAACATTCTTTATTTTAAAGTCATTTTATCTGATATGAGAATTTCTACTCCAGCTTTCTTTTGATTTCCATTTGCCTGGAATATCTTTTTCCATCCCCTCACTTTCAGTCTGTATGTTTCCCTAGATCTGAAGTGGGTCTCTTATAGACAGCATATTTACGGGTCTTGTTTTTGTATCCATTCAGCCAGGCTTTGTCTTCTGGTTGGAGCATTTAATCCATCCACGTTTAAGGTAATTATCGATATGTATGTTCCTGTTACCATTTTCTTACCTGTGTTGCATTTGTTTTGTAGTTCCTTTTCTTCTCTTGTGTTTTTCAGTTGGAGAAGTTACTTTGGCATTTGTTGTAGAGCTGGTATGGTGGTGCTCAGTTCTCTTAGATTTTGCTTGTCTGTAAAGCTTTTGATTTCTCCGTTTAATATGAGTGAGATCCTTGCCAGGTAATCTTGATTGTAGGTTCTTCTCTTTCATAACTTTAAATATATCTGCCACTCCCTTCTGGCTTGTAATGTTTCTGCTGAGAAATCAGCTGTTCACCTTATGGGAGTTCCCTTGCATTTGTCATTTTCCCCTTGTTGCTTTTAATAATTTTTCTTTGTCTGTAATTTTTGTCAATTTGAGTACTGTGTGTCTTACTGTGTTTCTCCTTGGGTTTATCCTGCCTGGGACTCTCTGCCCTTCCTGGACTTGGGTGGATATTTCCTTTCCCATGTTAGGGAAGTTTTCAACTGTTATCTCCTCAAATATTTTCTCATGTCCTTTCTCTGTCTTCTCCTTCTGGGACCCCTATAATGCAAATGTGGCTGCGTTTAATGTTTTCCCAGAGGTCTCTTAGAGTGACTACATTTCTTTTCATTATTTTCTCTTCTGTTCTGTGGCAGTGAATTGTACCATTCTGTCTTCCAATCACTTATCCATTCTTCTGCCTCAGTTATTCTGCTATTGATCCCTTCTAGTGTATTTTTCATTTCAGTTATTGTATTGTTCATCTCGGTTTGTTTTTTCTTTAATTCTTCTAGGTCTTTGTTAAACATTTCTTGCATCTTTTTGATCTTTGCCTCCATTCTTTTTCTGAGGTCATGGATCATCTTGACTATCATTATTCTGAATTCTTTTTCTGGAAGGTTGCCTATATCCACTTCATCTAGTTGTTCTTCTGGGGTTTTATCTTGTTCCTTCATCTGGTATGTAGTCCTCTGCTTTTTCATTTTGTATATCTTTCTGTGAATGTGGCTCCAAAGGCTGCAGGATTGTAGTTCTTCTTGCTTCTGCTGTCTGCCCTCTGGTGGATTAGGCTATCTATGAGGCTGTGCAAGCTTCCTGTTGGGAGGGACTGGTGGTGGGTACAGCTGGGTGTTGCTCTGGTGGGCAGAGCTCAGTAAAACTTTAATCTGCTTGACTGCTAATGGGTGGGGCTGAGTTCCCTCCCTGTTGGTTGTTTGGCCTGAGGCAACCCAGCACGGGGGGCCCACAGGCTCCTTGGTGGGGCTAATGGCAGACTCTGGGAGGGCTCACACCAAGGAGTACTTCCCAGAACTTCTGCTGCCAGTGTCCTTGTCCCCATGGTGAGGCACAGCTGCCCCCCACCTCTGCAGGAACCCCTCCAACACTAGCAGGTAGGTCTTGTTCAGTCTCTTACAGGGTCACTGCTCCTTCCCCATGGGTCCTGATGCACATACTACTTTGTGTGTGCCCTCCAAGAGTGGAGTCTCTGTTTCCCCCAGTCCTGTTGAAGTCCTGCAGTCAAATCCCGCTAGCCTTCAAAGTCTGAATCTCTGGGGATTCCTCCTCCCACTGCCGGGCCCCCAGATTGGGAAGCCTGACGTGGGGCTCAGAACCTTCACTCCAGTGGGTGGACTTCTGTGGTATAATTGTTCTCCAGTTTGTGAGTCACCCACCCAGTGGTTATGAGATTTGATTTTATTGAGATTGCGCCCTTCCTACCATCTCACTGCGGCTTCTGCTTTGTCTTTGGATGTGGGGTATCTCTTTTAGTGAGTTCCAATGTCTTCCTTTCAATGATTGTTTAGCAGTTAGTTGTGATCCTGGTGCTTTTGCAAGAGGGAGTCCTTTCCCATTTTCAGTACTGTACTTTTGGAAGGAATTCATTATGCATAGCCCATTCAAGGAGTAAAGTACTATGTTCCACATCCTTGATGGTAGAGAGTCTGCATAACTTATTTTGAATTCTGCCTAGGAGATATGTATCTGCTCCTCCACTTATTAATTTATTAATTTATTTATATCAGCATGGAGTCATGGATGTTTATTTTATAGTTTTAGTTTAATCCTATCCTAATTTATTCATTTTTTTGTTCAAATTATTTTAGATTTGACCATTGGAGCTCTTCCAGTGGGCTCCTGTGTTCCTTTAAAATATCTCATTTGCATTTTGAAAACCAGAACATACTCTGTGAAAGTTTCCTAGTCATCTCTGTCAGGAGGTTGTAACTTCTATTAATGTAGTTGGTGGTGCAGTATATATAATTATTAATACAATACATTAAGATAGATATATAACAGCTACACCATGTAGAATTTCTCAGAACCCCTTTATTTTTTAGGTCACAAACTTATAGTAGTACTATAAACGAATCTGTCTTCATGTGAAATCATATTTTATAATCCTACCAATAATTTAAAAACTCCATCAAAAGGAAAACATAAGTTATCTATTTCTTCTCCTATAATTTTAAATTTTTGCCATTTGACAAGGGGATTAAAATGCAGTCAGAATTGTAGGCAAAAAAGATTGTAAAAGTGTAAGTTATTATTTCTCTGGAGTTTATAATATTTAGGGTGTCAAAGCTTTTTTATAGTTGTAAATTGCCGTGATGTATTTTCTCATTCTAAATAGATGGTTGCTTTTCTACCTAATTTTGTGTCCATAATTTTCATTAAAGCCTCCTTCATCCACCACTAAATGTACAGTTTTCAATACATACAAAACCTGGATCCATCCCTGGGTAACATCTAGCTCAGTCTGTCTCCATGCACAGCTCATAGCTGAGGACCCTTCCCTCCAACCCCTAGCAAGACACCACATAGGTCTCTAGTGCTCAGAAGCAGCTAAAGAACAAACAAAGCAAAGAACCTAAATAAATGAAGGATTGTTTTGTTTTTGGTTTTTAATATCCCATGGAATGGATCTTGTAAAAGAAATTAAGTTCAGGTGTAGAAAATTAAACGTATAGTTTGGCCTGAGATAAGTACTCATTATGGAGTTTTAAAAAATTCCATAAGCCCACAAAACCGGTAAATAGCAGAGCAGGATTTCCGGTGCAAGTCCTGGGTTTCAAAATAGAGCCTTTAATATGAGAATAATGAAAATACAGATAGGCTAGTAACAGTTTAAATTTATGTGTATTTCTAAAGTCCCTTTGAATATAAGGGGATACATTTAAGCATTAAGAGTCTTGTGAGAGAACATACTTTTGAGAAATGAAGAAGATATATCTTATTTTTTGTTTGATATAACACATGATGCTTACTCTGTACAAGTTACCATTTGGAGGTTTTTACAAATGTTCATGACATACCCTTTATAATAATCTGACGAGATGAATATTGTCTTATCCCCTTTTACAGTGTCAGGAAATGTGAAGGGTCAGAGATTGTTTTCTAACTAAGTGGTTGCCCTGCCACAGTTTCGTAGATGCTGGGTTAGAGATAAAGGACTTAATTTCGAATGGTATAATAGTACCATGAACTTCATTGTCACATCAGAACCCTATGTCCCCTCAACTCCCATGCAAAAGATGCCCAGGCAGGACACAGCGGGTTTGTGTCACAAGAAAGAAACATCAAGCTTAGTAAAACCTCAGTCAGTAAAGGGGGCTGCTAGCAAACCTGCCCAATTTCTAATCCGGAGAGAGACATTATTTATATTATCCTAATCAGGAAACAAAACTGTCTTTTCACCCACAAAGAGACCCAATCTTTATCTTTCAAGACTGTTTGCTACCCTAGCCCCCTTGGAAAGTCAGGCCAGGACAGAGTTTGTCATGAGACATGTGGAAGCACCAAGGAGAATTGTCCCCCAACGTACAGATGAGGGAACTGAGTCATCTGTCCATAACGCTCAGTTTGTAAGTGGTAGACTTGGAATTACAGAGCTGGAAGGCCGGGCTCCAGAGTCCACTTTCTTAACCATTACTGGGTTTTCCTTCTTTGTACTCCTTCTCCATGTGTGGAGAGGAACATCGCTAAAGACTAACTGATTGGTAAACTTCTGTCTTTCTGTTGGGCGTCAAGCACTGTACGGCTTCTTTTGTTCCCAGGGAGAGCTATATTATGTGCCCCTCATAAATCCTTTGGAATCCCTTAAACACCTCTAGAAGAATTTCTCTTTTATTCTCCAAGACCCCAGGAAAGGTGGCATCAGACTTACCTTACTCTGTACCACAGTATTTCTGAAAATCTTTCTCACATAAATAACCTAAAGTGACGGTCAGAAAATGTTGCACTGAAAGGGACCTCTTGTTTTCTTGTCCAATCTTATAGATTACAAATAAGGAACATAAGGCCTGAAGTAGTTCAATGAAATGTTCACAGTCATACATTTTGTTAGTAACACAAGCAGCATGAGAGAACATCTGCTTTGTAACTTCCATTCTGTGTACTTTCCACCATATACTACGGTAAGTAAGATGAGTCATGCTTTCAATTTTATGCTAGAGTTTTCTGTCCCTGAATTGTTTTGAAAGACAGTATCATTAGTCTTCTTGTGGAACACTAAGGAGAGCCACAGTTAAAATAGACACTTCATAGATTTTATTTTTTAATCTAAGGACAATGATTATAAAAGCCCAAACTTAATTAATGGATTTGTTTTAATCCCTAAATTTTAACTGGACTAAAGTTACTCACCAAGACAAAGAACATTTTCTGGGACCAGTAAAGCAATTACAGAAACAAATACTTTCTATTATTGGTAAAATGAAATATACCTACCTGGGTAGAAGACCTATTTATAACTATTTCCCCTGAGGCTATTTTTTTTTTTTTCTGGAATGAGTTTCAAGGAGAAATGAAATTTTGGGACTGGATGACTCAATTATGTAAATGTATTAATTATATATGGAACAGATCCTATTTTATGTGTTTTGAGTTTTTTTCCTACTTTTCCTCAAGACTGGGAGAATTGTTTTTTTGACACTTGTGTTTTCCAGGGTTCTGAGAAGGTAAATGTTCTATAAATGTGCAACACTTAAAAATACAGTTTAATTGTGTCCTCATAGCTCCTCCAGGTGTGGTTATTTTGTAATGGGTAATACAATTTTAGTATCAGTGAGATGCATTACTAAAAGTTTTCACAGACCTTCCATCTAATTTGAAAACACTACACAGTTATGGCCTCATAAGCAGGATATTAGGCTTAAGTTTACACTGGAGGAAGCTTAAAAGCTGATTTCCTCACCCTGAAGGACCACAACCATTACTGCTCTTTAAAAATCAAGTGTGTTTCTTACTGCTGGCAAATAATGTTGATTGTACTATCACCTTTTAATCAAGATACTTTATTGTATACATATATATGCATACAATAAGGCAGAACAATAATGCTACCATAAGGTTGTTTTGGGAGTATATAGTTTATACCCGCCCAAAAAGAATAGGAAGGTGCTTCTGAAAGAACATTTGGAAAACCCCCAGGACTCAATTCAAACTTGATTGTCAAGTAGAGCAGGGGTCCCCAAACCTGCTGTTAGGAACTGGGCTGCACAGCAGGAGGTGAGCACTGGGCAAGCGAGAGAAGCTTCATCTGCTGCTCCCCCTTGCTTCCATTACCACCTGAAAATCCCCCCAACCCCATCTGTGGGAAAATTGTCTTCCACAGAGCTGGTCCCTGGTGCCAAAAAGGTTGGGGCCCCCTGAAGTAGAGGAAATAGGCACATGTGGATGTGTCTTCACTCATCTCTGCTCTTCACTCAGTAAGCCAGGACTCTAACATCCTCATTTCTCTTTC
>NW_006792822.1:1236508-1250960 GCF_000442215.2 Lipotes vexillifer | reverse complement strand
CTTTCCCTAAAATCGAAACCTCCTCTCAGATTCTTAATTGATTTTAATGATGTAGCCAAGTCCTACTTCAAGACTAACCATCATAGGACATTTTTATTTTAAAGGAGGTATAAAAACTTTTAAATTGAAAGAATTACAGTCTGGTATTTGTCCAGCAGGCCAGCATTTGGAGGGACATTGGACATTATTTGACTGTCTCTGCAACCCCACTACTTGCATCCACTTTCAGGTAAAGCTTTCACTCACAGGCACCCTGGCACAATAGTCTCTGCCCCTTCCACAGGACCCTGTGCTACAGCCACTCCCTTTCCAGGCCTCTCATGTTCTGCACAAAGACTGCATAATGATGGAAATTTAATATTTTCACTTTGATTTTTGATATATTGTCAATAAACTGGACAAATGCAGTGTTAATGTATTTTCAAACCTCTATTGGTTGTTGTCACCTTGGCACCATCAGTAGATTCAGTAGATTCAAAAGCCACCAACTACATTTCTCAGAATTCCTCTTCTGAACTGCTCTTGACCATATGCTGAGGAGAGGAACCATGAGACATTCAAAGTGAAAGTGAAACAGAAGCCAGGATTTTCAGCATGTCACTAGGGCCACTAAGGGGACATGCTACCAGAGCACTTCCTGCGTTGCAGTGTGCGGCCCTCCCCCATCCAGAACTGCATGCTGCTGTAGTGAGTAAGCAGGTGTGGTATCTGATTTCTGGCTGCTACCTTCATCTGGCTGCTCAGAACTTGAGCTCTTTCTCCTGTTGGCAGAAACCCTAATTCCGATGTGAAACTCCTTATTCCCAGCCTAATACGGTTTTCAGAGAAAAATTTTAACATTCTTTGCAGTAGAGAAAACTTCTATCATATTTGTAGGTGATAATGATGGCTGAGACATATTCTACCAAAAGCATAAGTAATTATCAAAAGTATGTTTAGCTTTCCATATGATTTTGACTTGTAACAAGGAGCAAAATTTAAAACTCTCTTATTTAGATGTTTGGTTTTCTTTTTCATAAACATTTAAAATTGAGGGGGCATAAATATGTTAAAAGGTATAGCCAATACTGTACTTTTTTTAAAAATTTCACACTATTGAGATTTTTTTTTAGATTTCAATATATAAAATTTTATTCTATAAAAACTTTACATAAAAATGTTCTGATTTATTTACATAATTTCTAGATGTTTTCTAGTATATTTCCATAGAAAATACAGAAATGTAAAATACTTATATTTACATAATTTCTAGGTTTTTTCTAATGTTCTATATAGTAAATAAGATATTGATTATATCAATATCTTCTATTTCTTATTAAGCAAAAGCCAACAAAAATGTTATTTTTTTCTCTAAATGCTTTCAAACAACAATTCTAACTTTAACCACGATCTTTTCGTTTTGCTAGAAGTCAATGGGACATGAAGAAATTGTTAAATCAGGGACTAAGACCATTCTCGTTGGTCAAGCTGAAGAGAAGCGTGACCAAGAGAAAGCTAAGCAAAGTTTATTTACTTGATAAATTGCTAGTTTCAAAGTTTTCTCACACAAATTTTTTTTAACATCTTTATTGGAATATAATTGCTTTACAGTGGTGTGTGAATTTCTGCTTTATAACAAAGTGAATCAGTTATACATATGTTCCCATATCTCTTCCCTCTTATGTCTCCCTCCCTCACCCCCTCCCTATCCCACCCCTCTAGGTGGTCACAAACCACCGAACTGATCTCCCTGTGCTATGCGGCTGCTTCCCACTAGCTACCTATTTTATGTTCGGTAGTGTATATGTGTCCATGCCACCCTCTCACTTTGTCACAGCTTACCCTTCCCCCTCCGCATGTCCTCAAGTCCATTCTCTAGTAGGTCTGTGTCTTTATTCCCGTCTTACCCCTAGGTTCTTCATGACCTTTTTGTTTTTGTTTTTCTTAGATTCCATATATATGTGTTAGCATACGGTATTTGTCTTTCTCTTTCTGACTTACTTCACTCTGTATGACAGACTCTAGGCTCATCCACCTCACTAGAAATATCTCAATTTCATTTCTTTTTATGGCTGAGTAATATTCCATTGTATATATGTGCCACATCTTCTTTATCCATTCATCCGATGATGGACACTTAGGTTGCTTCCATGTCACACAAATTTTCTACTCTTAAAATGTTTATGCTCAGCATGCATCATGATATGTATGAAAACAAGACAAGAACTGCATTTTTCAAAACCTGCACTCTTCTCAGAGAATCCATGCCATTTTCAGGGGCTGTTTCATAGCACAATTATATAAAACAGTCCATATATCAAGAATTTTCTTATTGTGGCAATAACACGGGTCAAGCTAATGCTTCTAAAAGGACAGTCAGTGTTGTACTCGAACTGGCCTTCCTTTTGCTGCAATAAAGAATCATAAAGCACCGTTAAACAAACAAATCCCTTGTGCCACTACTCACCATGAAACACACTAAATACAGTTGTTCTGGTGGCAGGCCATGTCATAAATGTCCAGTACATACGATTCAGAGCATCTGCATCATGTCAAGAACTGAGCACTCAGACAAGAAGCAACTTTGTGTTCTGTATCTAAAACATCTTTACACAACAGTGGTTTATGCAATAGACATTTCGCTGAAAGATGTTTGCATCTTAAAAAATCAATCAATATATTCGTTAACATAGACATTAAAGGCAGGACTTTTAATAAATTTTAAACTTTATCAAAATGTTTTTAAGTCCAAATTTACTATTTAAATTTTTAGTAGTCAAATTTTAAAAGTTTGACAATCAGTAATGTAGGACTTAAATTCTTAACACTGCCAGCTCCTAGCTTACTCTTCCTGTCTACTGTGCCTTTTACATTTGTGCATCCAAACAGACGCTTATTTGCAATTGGCTCACTAAATACCACTAACTGTATTTTACAGAAGAACATGATTTAGAAGAAAAAAAAAAGGTTTTCAGTAACATTTTTTAAAGAAAAGTTGCTTCTCTCATTTGTACCTTGGGTAGCTTGCAAAAGCACCGTGTTTTCAGTTCTGCAAAATATTTGGTATTCCAGCACAATCATTTCAGCAAACTTGATTCCATCTTTAGCCTCAATAAACTCAACACTGAGGAACTGGCTTTAGAACAAATTTACTCTTGTTAAAAAGCATATTCTACACTTAATGCACTTTTGAAAACCTGTTGTTATAAAGTTTGATTTGTGAAAACAAAATATGTTGTTAGTATCTCATTTACTTTAACACTGCATTTTTCTTTATATTTCTTGTGTTCTACTTTAGACTGGATGGGAGATGATTTATCGTAGATGCCCTAAGTCACTTTGGAGATTTTTCCCCTCAGGAAACTTAGAGGTGGCAAAGTTACTGTGTTAACTTTATTTCATCCTCAAATATGTAAAGAATTTTTAATAGGCGTTTTCTTGAAACAATCTTGGTCTATGTGGAAATAAATAAGATAAATATAGTATTAAAAAGTTATTCTTTTTAATTTTATGAGTCAGTATAATAAATAATTATCTCCATTAAATTTTTATAAACATACTTTTGCATAAAAGGGATATCATGTTCATAATATATTATTTAGCTAACATATTCTCTTTTAATATTTATATTAACTGTCAAGCTAATTTGGTATTTATTAAAATATTTGAAAGTTCTTAATAATTACTTTATTATTACAGTTAATGAATATCACCGTAATTAAATATTGTACTATTTTACTCAGAATATGGCTTTTTCTTTAACTGACTAATAGAATTTCAAAGCATAAAGCAAATAAGGTGATTTTTTTCACTGCAAGTTACATCTATTATTCCTACTTTTAAAAAAATGAATATTTTCTTATTCAGGCCGTGTCCCTATGACAGGTGTTGTGTTGCTGATGGCACATGATGGTAGCCTATGTGCTAACATAATCATTGATCACATGCTAGTTCAGGGATGTCAGAAATGACAATGAAGTTGACATTTCCCAATTTTGTCTTGAAAAGGCTAAAGCTGGAATGGATATTAAATGGCAGATTCTCTAGTGGCCACGGCTAGAATCAAACATGGAGCATTTATTCCTTTCATAAGTGATCTTAAGTGCTTGCTTCCTGTGTGTAAAGTGCTTCTATGCTAAAGATACAGTGGTAAACAAATCATATAGCAAAACATGTCCTCCATTCTGAATCTGGGAAAGGAGAGGCAGGCAATAAAAAAGTAAAGAAGTAAATATGTGACTTGGTCAGATCCTGATAAGAACTGTGAAGAAAGGAAAGGAGGCTTAGAGGCTAGAGTGAGGGGTGCAGTTTTACAAATCATGGTCAGGAAGGTCTCTAAGGATGTAATCATTAAGAAGAGACACAACTTTCTTAATCAGCAATCCATCATCTGGGTATCTCCTTACCATAGCCTTAGCTTTGCTGAAGAATGTCTGCCTGTAACTTTGGGGAAATTCCTGAGGCCACCCAAAGAGATTTTACATATCTACCCTCTGAATTCAATGAGAATCTGTCCAGGCATTTTACAAAATGTAGTAACAGATTATGGGTATGGGGTTTTATGGCCGATTCACTGTTTTCTATATTGTGCTTTAAATGTCCAGCTATTTAAATGTATCCAACTGTTGATATATGTTAGAGTCTGTCTACTCAGGCAACTTTTATTAGTCTAAGGAAGCAAATTACAACCCGTCCAAGTAAACAAGAATTATTATGATGCAACCATTCGGACTTCTAAGGGAATAGTACTACCATGAAGAGGTGGGTGATGAATGCTGCACTTCCTTTCAGCCCTTGAGTCTCTGCAGCGTTAGGTAAAAACTGGAATAGCAATGCATTGCATTGAGTGTGGGTGAGAGAGGGTTTCCCAATTTTCAAAACCATGAAAAGGGTTTTTCTTCCTTCTTTATTTCCCACATCTATTCCCTTATAGTCCTGTGCTAACTTGATCTTCCCCCATCACCTCCACACACAATCCATCAATAAGTCCAGTTATCTTTCTCTCAGCACATCCCAAATCATTCCAGTTCTCCATTACAGAAATACACCTATGTTTGAGCCACCATCATCTTTCTCCTGGACTACTAAGTATTATAATAAGTAGAGGCAAACTTATTTACCCTACCCGGGACTAGTGAGTTTTCAAATCAAGCTTGGAAGCTTGGAAGAAGTAACTATATACTTATAAGACTAGTGTGTACTGTGTACAATTGTTTCTCTTACTACCATACATTCCTTGTCTTTTGTGGTCGCAGGTACAGCCAGGCTGGACTTAGTGTGGTCTGGTGAGTTGAGGAAAGAACCTGCCTATGGCCTGGGGGGAACACACATCCACAGGAAGAACAGGCAGTTGATCTGGGGTGGGTCTGGGGTATTTAGCAGCAGCAGTTCTGAAGGAGGTCAGCAACTGTCTGGACAGTTTTGTGGAGGCTGCAAGCATTGTTCAGTAACATGTTGAAAATTTTGTTTTTTATAATGTAACTTTTTTAAAAATTTTATTTAATTTTTTTGGCAGCATTGGGTCTTGGTCGCTGCACACAGCCTTTTTCTCTAGTTGTGGCGAGCAGGGGCTACTCTTCGTTGCAGTGCACAGGCTTCCCTTTGCTGTGGCTTCTCTTGTTGTGGAGCACGGGCTCTAGGCACACGGGCTTCAATAGTTGTGGCACGCGGGCTCAGTAGTTGTGTCTCACGGGCTTAGTTGCTCTGCGGCAAGTGGGATCTTCCCGGACCAGGGCTCGAACCCGTGTCCCCTGCATTGGCAGGCAGATTCTTAACCACTGTGCCACCGGGGAAGCCCAACATGTTGAAATGTTTTAGGAAGGGAAACCTAGTAGAAGAACAGAGTTCAGACTCCATATTGTTTGAAAGGTGGAAACTCTGAGACTGCTTGGAAATGAAAGTGTTTATCTCTGTAGTCAGAAGGCTACTGAAATCTGGGCACAAATTCCTTATGCAATATTCTAAATTTAGTACCACTCTTAAGAGCAATCTGGGAATATTTACAAGTTTACAGTTGTTGATAGAAATAGGCCGCAATGAGAACTATTTGTTTAAATGGGAGACTAAAGAAATTAAAGTGTTCTATCAGTGCATCTTTAACCTCTACTCATGAGTTTATTTGTTGAACAATTATATCTCAGATAAAATGCCACCAGGCTCATTTTGCAGCCGTCTTGATTATGCTAAGCTATAACTCAGTAAGGCACATGGATTGAATTCTTTTATACCATTTGAGCTGAATAGCTTCAATTGGTCTCTTAGAGTCCTATCAGCTGAATGAACTGAGTGTGCTTGCCATGGGGCAACAGAGCCTAAAGTTTAAATTTGATTACAGAACTTATGCATCAGATGTATGTAAAATCCTAAAGAATTGGAAGAATTTTGCTTTTAGGTATTTGAGAACTTAGATTTGATTATCTTAATTTGATATGTGATTTGTGGTTAAATTATCTGCAGAAAATTATTGCTTATTTAAAAAAACTCTATGTTAGCATTCAATTGGAATACTCAGTTAAGGAGGAAAATAATAAATAATAGTTACCTCAGGTATAGATTTTCAACGAAGGATGATGAATCACCATTTTAAAGATTGTAAAGTTAATTTTCACTTGGTGATCAAGCACTTCAGACAGTTGCATTATGCCAATGACTCACTCCTTTAAATACCTGAAATAGGAATATCCCCTTTAGCTTGATAAAACAGAATACATTCCTGTCTTCTATAAATTTTTTTTTTAAGTATACATGTAAGTAATAAGGAATATTGCCATTTTTATTAGATTTCAAAGGTGTAATAAATTATTTCTTTTGATAAACATGGTAGTTTTCCTTCCTGTGAACACAAAAAACTTTTAAAAGCCAGGTCAAAACATTCAATATTTAAAGTTTATGTTTAAATAATCTATATTTAGATTACCTTTGAAGTTTAAGTATATAGACTTTTTAATAGGACAAACATCACAAATTACACAGTTCAGATTTTATGACCTTATAATAACATTACTCCAATCTTGTCGACAAGCCTGAGCTTACCTTTCATAAAAGAGGAGAATTTGGCTGTATGTATGTATCACAACTCTTTATGAAATATGTAAAAAGATTCTACTTCATTTCAATTAAAGGGGAAAAAAGAGACATGAAAGTTTAGAAGGAAAAAAAAAAACCTTCAATATCCCCATGTTATCCAAGTTAGGCTATCTGATTTTGTAGGAAAACAATTTAAAAAAAAAAGAAACAAGCCTAAGAGTAACAAAGCTTCCCGGAGCCTATATTAGAGATTGTTGTGTAAACTGGAAATGCCACCTGCCATATCAGTAAACAAAGGACGTTGCAGCCATAAGCCACTACAGCCACTACAGCGGTGAGCCCTGAGGGAACTCAGGATAGAAACATAATGCCACCACCAAATCATCAGACACTGCAGCCGCTCCGCAACAGTGCGCCCTGAGGAAACTTACGATGAGGAAACACAGGATGCTGGCCCCGGAAAGCTGAGGTGCCCATCACAGGAATGATTTCAGTGAGCTCAGACTCTTGCATCTTCCCATACATAGAAAAGCACTAAATTCCTTAACTTGAGATGTCCAGATGTTCCGAATACCTGGGCTTTGTTGCAAAATCTCCTCTACATCCTGGCTCCTCCTTTTGCCTCTTCAGAGTAGTCTCTCAGAGTTATCTGAGATGCTGTGTCCCGGGCTTTAGTCCTCAGTTTTGTCCACCGAATAAAACATAACTCTCAACTTTTAGGTTGTGCATTTTTTTTTAGTCGACAGTTGTTAAAAAAGTATTGCTGGAATCGTTGCAGGAAAGTCTGGCACAAAGAGAGGGCTCTAATTATAATATGCTCTATTGCTTGCTGAAAGAGAAGGAATCACACTGGCATAAATGTACAAATGATGAGAGGTAAAGCACCTATACAGCAGTCAGTCATATGAAATGTCAATTATTAGTCAACCCTATTCAAACAACCATGCATGGTTTCTCCTGAAGTTACTACTCCAGGCTTGATGGTTTCTTCATTAGATTTCTTATTGCCACCTCTACACAGTGTTAAACCGGGGGTGAATAATGGTTGCCCTGAAGCATCATAAAACGGAACCCTTTGCTAGCAGTCTCTCTTTAACTACAGAGTGAGAACACTGATTATTAGTGGAGTGTTACTTCGAGGTGAACTCAACTGGCAAACAATTTCTCTTCCATTATCCCAGGTGACTGGAAGATGTAAAAAAGCAATGTAATTTTCAGAGTGATTTTGTTATTTAAAATACATGTGAAACTTAGTGTGGCCTTAAGGTTTATGGAAATATAAATACTCTTCTGGGAAGCAAACACAAGGTAGTCTTTAAAAGGAAAACCAAGATTTATTTTGACCTTTATCTAAAAACTAGCTCCCCAAAGCAATATTTTTGCTACGGAAAAGAAAATAATGATGATACTCTTGAGTTTTAGTTTTTACTCCTCTTCAACTCTAATAGTTATCCGCTGCCGTGTAAAAAGTTACCCCCAAAACGTCAAGGTTTCAAACAATAAATTTTTATCATCTCATAGTTTTTGCATGTTAGGAATCTAGGTACAGCTTAGATGGGTGCCTCTGGCTCAGAGTCTTTTATGCAGTTTCCATCAACCTGTTGGGCAGGACTTCAGGCAACTGAGTCAGGGCTATTCTGAGGCAGGCATAACACTCTTCCAAACTCATGCATATGGTTCAGGGAAGGTCTCAGCTTCTTATCGCATAGGCTTCTCCATAGGCTCCCTGAGTGACCTCACAACATGGCGGCTGGTGATGAGAGGGAGAGAGAGAGTGTGTGTCTGTGTGTCAGGAAACACTCATGATAGAAGCCAAGTCTTTCTGGAACCTAATCTTGGAAGTGGCGTCCCATCATTTGTGCAGCATTTTCTTTGTTAGTAATCAGTAAGTCCACTCCACCTTGTGGACAAAAAATTGTTGCCTGACATTTCAGTAAAAAAAGAATGTTGCCTGCCATGCCTCTGCAGCCACCCCCCAGCTCTGTACCCTGCTAGGAATTCAGGATGGAGAAAAAGCAGGATACCGGTCCTAGATAGTTGATGTATATCAAAGGATTAATTTCAATGACTCTTGCGTCTTCCCATACATAGAAAATCACTAACATCATTAACTTGAGAAGTCTGTGTTTTGTGATTAGCAGTAGTCTTTTGATGTTCCAACTACATGTTTTCTTTTCAGCAAAAACTCTTATGTATGCTTACCTCTTTGGAATGGTTCCTCAGAGCTATCTGAGAGACTGCTTTCCTGGGCTACAGTCCTCGATAAGTTCCCTGAATAAAACATAGCTCACAACTTTTAGGTTGTGTGTGTGTGTTTCCCCCCTACCCAGGGGACGATACTCAACAGGAGGCAGTTATACCAGAGAAAGAATATCAGGAGGCCAGGATCATTGGGGGCCATCTTAGAGGCTGCTTGCAACATCTGTGCTGCTGTTTCTTTTCTTTTCTTTTTTTTACATTTACTACTTTAGTTTAGGAAGCAAATTCTTATACTATCTAATAACAGCATTGAAACAAAGTCTTTTTCCTAAAAATACCATATTATGAATATGATATGCTCATACTTAAGAGCGTATGGCATAATCCTATATAGAAAATATCTGTTATGTTTCTTCTTAGTATATATGAATATTGACTGTTTCAAGAAAATAATAATACATATTCACATACAGATACTCCATGCAGGTTTTATCTTAGGTTTAGAAGGAAATTTAGCTTTAGTTTAACTGCCTATTTGCTAGATTCTAGGCTAGATTCTGTTTGATCACTGTGTTGGCAACTGCTTCCTCTGTGTACAACACTGTTGTAGACATTTAGATGGAAAAGTTTAAAGTAACAGGCATAACTAGGAAAATCCAATAAGCTTCTTTAAAATGTTAGATATAAATGAGAAAGGTGAGGTATTCTGGAAATAGCTCTGAGTAGACCTAATTCCAGTTTCCTCTCTGCCACTTCCTATCTACAACCACAGGAAAGTTGCATAGCATCATTAGAGTAGCGTCTTAATCCATTCAGGCTGCTGTAACAAAAACCACAGACTGAATGGCTTATAAACAACAGGAACTTATTTCTCACAGTTCTGGAGGCTGAAAGTCCAAAATCAGGGTGCCGGCATTGTTGGGTTCTGATGAAGGCCCCCTTCCGGATGCAGACTTCCAATATTTCACTGTGTCTTCTCATGGTAGAAAGGACAAGCTAGCTCTCTGGGACCTCTTTATAAGAACAGTAATCCCATTCATGGGGGTTCTGCCCTTATGATGTAATCACCTTCCAAAGGCACCACACCCTAATACCATCACCTTGGGAAATAGGTTTTCAACATATGAATTTGGAGGGGACTCAAATAATCAGAGTATAGGAGTTAGTTTCCTTATTTATAAAAAGGAGTGGGTGAGACCAGTAATGTTTAAATTTTCTTCCCATTGCAAAATACTGTCATTTTACAGGGAAACACACCAAAATAGAATAAAGAAGGCAATGACAAAAATAATATTCTTTCTAATGTAGGAATGCTCAGAATTTTAATTTTTTAAACTTAATATTCTTAGTATTACAGCTACTAAAATACTAGTAGCTAGTAAAAGTATTTGCAGCATCACAACTGACCTTAAGTAGAATCATTTTCACTGCATTTTAGTTTATTGAAAATATGAAACATTAAAAAAAATCTTCATGTATACTATCCAACTTTATTATTAAGTTGTCTTTACCCATTTTATTTTTAAACTGTTTAATATTTATCATTTATAATAGTAATATGAATATTAAAATAAATCACATTTTTATTAAAAAGATATTATATTTTCCATCTACTTTTCAAATTTATATGTACTATGTCCAAAGAGAAGCCATGATTTTTTGTTTCAGTTTTTAAATATTTGTGATAATATTTATCACTTATAATATATGGTAAATAATTTGTGGAAGAATAGACTAACAAACTGCTTATCTACAACTACAGTGTCATTACTAGCATTCAGTAATTTTAGTATTTGCAATAAGAAAATATTATTGAACATAAGCACATATTTAATATTTAACTGACTTATCAGAGGAAATATTTCATATGCAGAACAGAAGCTACCCATTCATGAGAAGCTAACATATATTGAAAATTGAATACTGATTAACATTTATATTTTTATCAAATTTCATACTTTAATGTATGTTAAAAAGAAATAACAAACATGATTTAAGGTTCAGTTATGCTGAATAATGTCTAAAAGTTCTATGTGTTTTCAGCTTCACCATTAAATAAAGCAGTAAATTTATTTGATGATGTTGTATTCAATGTCAAATCTCAAGATTATTAAACCAACTCATAATTTTAATTAAGTAATAATACAATAATAGAAAGTTTCAAGAAAATTTTAAATACATCTAAACTGTTCATAAATTAATAATAAAATATTTAAATAAAATAAAATTCAATGTGCAGCCTTAACAGCAGATGGAAGATATCAGAAAAATTTGTCAGTAAACTAAAGATAGATTAAATAAATTATGAAATATGGTGATCCAGTTAAGGATGGTTAAAGAAAAGTCAATCTAAAGAACAGGAGAAAAATTAAAAACAAAACAGTGAAGTATGGGACAATATCAATCATTTTATCACATGTATATTTTAAGTCTTAAAAGCAGAGTAGAAGCAGAATGGAGTAGAAAAAATATTGGAAAAATACTAGCTGAAAATTTCCCAAATTTGGTGAAAAACATCAATTTACAAACTAAGGAATTCATGATGAATCCATAACAAGATAAATCCCTGCACTATAAGAATTGCTAAGAAGAGCTTTCAGGCTGAAGGAAAACGACACCAGAAGGAAGGAATGAAATGACAGAAAATATATTTTTCCTTTATTAATAAATTTCAAAGATATTTGACTATTTAAACACAAGAGGCTTATAAGTAGATGCCATATATATATATATATATATATATATATATATATATATATAATATATATATATATATATATATATATATATATATATGAAAAATGGGGGGGAATGATACTAAATGTTCTTTATATGGAGTGGTATGATAGTAACTAAGTGGACTGTGATAAGTGGAGGATGCATATAGTAATCTCTAAAGTAAGCACACATGCAAAAATGCAAAGAGATATGGCTAAAATACCAATAAAGGAATTAAAGTAAGGTATTAAATAATACACAGTTAATCCAAAACTAGGCAAAGAAAGAATAAATGGGGGAAAACACACAGCTGGGACATATATGAAAGAAAATTTTTTTAATTGGCAGATCTAAATATATTAAAAATTATATTAAATGTAAATAGATTAAGCATTCCACTTAAAAGGCAGAGATCATTAGGTAGTTTTATGGACTGAATTATGTGCCCCCCCAAATTTATATATTGAAGAGCTAACCACTACCTCAGAATGTGACTGTACTTGGATATAATATTTTTTTTAAAGATAATTAAGTTAAAATGAGGGCTTTTCAGTGAGTCTAATCTGTTATAACTGATGTCCTTAGGACATCAGGAATTTGGATGTACACATGTGCACACAGTGGAAGGACTATATGAGTACACAGTGAGAAGGCAGTCATCTCATGCCTTAGAGAGAGCACTCAGAAAAAAACAAAATCTACCAAGATCTTAGATACCAGATCTTGGAATTCTAGCATCCAGAACCATAAGAAAATAAATTTCTGTTGTTTAAGTCACTTAGTCTATGGTATTTTGTTTTGGTAGGTCTTGGGAATAAATACAGTATGAAAAAGGAAAACTTAATTCTACGCTGTCTAAAAGAGATGCATTTTAATTTTAAATTGAAAAATCTGTTTCCTTCTCAAGTCATAGATAACTGTTACATATATTCTACTTTAAGGAGATTTTTTTACAGGCTGTACCTCTCAGTTTATCATTTAAACATCTTGATCTACATGTATTATCTCTCCCAAAAGTCAAGACCTTCTTAAAGTTATGTACCAGTTCAAGTTTCCCAGAAGTAGTTTCTGCTTTTCTGGGAGAAAAGATAGAAAGAACCATAATTCCAAAAGATAGATGTACCCCAATGTTCATTGCAGCACAATTTACAATAGCCAGGGTATGGAAACAACCTAAATGTCCATCAACAGATGAATGGATAAAGAAGATGTGGTACATATATACAATGGAATATTACTCAGCCATAAAAGGAACGAAACTGGGTCATTTGTAGTGATGTGGATGAACCAAGAGTCTGTCATACAGAGTAAAATAAGTCAGAAAGAGAAAAACAAATATTGTATATTAACACATATATGGAATATAGAAAAATGGTACTGATGAATGTATTTGCAGGGCAGGAAAAGAGATGCAGACATAGAGAACAGACTTGTGGACACAGCAGGAGAAGGGGAGGGTGGGATGAATTGAGAGAGTACTGTTGACATATGTACACTACCAGGTGTAAAATAGATAGCTAGTGGGAACCTGCCGTATAGCACAGGGAACTCAGCTTGGTGCTCTGTGTGACCTAGAGGGGTGGGATGGGGGGGACGGTGGGAGGGAGGCTCAAGAGGGAGGAGATATGGGGATATACATAGACATATAGCTGATTCACTTTGTTGTACAGCAGAAACTAACACAACATTGTAAAGCAATTATACTCCAATTAAGAAAAAACAAAAGGAATGACCATTAAACGACATAGACGAAGCTCAAGTAGAATCAAGTAGAACCTCAGGGGAGTGAAAGAAGTGAAAGAAGCCAGAGTTAAAAGGCTACATGCTATATGATTCAATTTATATGATATCTGACAAAGACAAAATTAGAGGGACAAAGAACAAATCAACGTTTGCCAGGGTCTGGGGATTCCCAGAGGGACTGACTATGAAAGGCAACATGAGAGAATATTTGGAGGTAATGAAACTCTTCTGTATCTTGATGTTGGTGGTGCTCAAATAACTATGTGTTTGTCAAAACTTATAGAAGTGTACAACAAAAAAATAAATTTTATATAAGTTAAATTCTTAAAAGATAAAAATAAAGTAGGGCCACTAAAATGGAAATGAAAACTTCAGTGTACATAGAATATATTATTGATAAGTATACAAATTTTTATACAGTGTCCTTCATGCCTACCATGGTCCCCTCCTTGGGAAGGTAGAATGCCTCTCCACCCAGTGGAGATTTACGCTGATCTGTTCTCTAAAACAAATAGGTCTAGCCACAACCAGTAATTCAGATTACTTGCACTAATAACCACAGCCCTCTACTAATCAGTTTCTATTGTAAAGTTTTTTGAGAGACATAAAGTTTGATGAACACTGTCTGAAGGATATTCAGGCTCTTCATTCTTCTACGTGTTCTTAAATCATTGGATTATCAGATTAGGAAGACATTACAACTGATCTTCATCTACTACCGTTATGACCCACCCAACATATGCATACAATGTATACAATGAAAGAGAAACATTGAAGAAGGGAAAGA
>NW_006792822.1:1222604-1236463 GCF_000442215.2 Lipotes vexillifer | reverse complement strand
GGAAAGAGCACAGTGAACTGACACTGGATGGGAAAGTAGGAGGTACCATTACAGTTTAGATATTATTCTAAGAACAGAAAGAAACCACTGAATGGTTTTCAGTGGGGAATGAACTCTACTGATGTATTTATTTAGTTATTTTCAAAAGATTTATTTGGGCTGTGCTAGGTCTTAGTTGCGGCACCTGGGATGCAGGCTTGTAGTTGCGGCATGCGTGAGGGATCTAGTTCCCTGATCAGGAATCGAACCTGGGCCCCCTGCATTGGGAACGCGGAGTCTTACCCACTGGACCACCAGGGAAGTCCCGAACTATTTGGATTTATATTTCAAAGAGAGAACTTTGGTTTCTGAAGACAGAATAGGTTATTAGAGGGATCCAAGAGTGAAGATGGAGAGATTATTTAAATGGTTTTTGCAGTAGTCCATGAAGAGATGATTTTAGCTTGGAATGAGGTGGGACACGGAGGAGTGGCAGGCTGTGAAGTTAAGAAGGTGAGAATGAAATTAAGAAGCATCTTGTCACTACAACCAGTAAGACTTGATAATGGATTAGATGTGGGTAGTGAAAGAAAAGAATAAAAAGATGCTTTCTAAAACACAAGTGGAATGAACCACAGCTCCCCACTCTGTCTTTCCAATCCAGTTGCATTATACTCATTAATAAATAAAGAATTCAAGCTAGTATTGATGTAATACATAATAAATTATAAAGCCTTCTTACATTACCATCTTGCTCTTCAGCAGCAGCCGTATAACATAGATTGTATTATCCTCAATTTACAGATAGGAAGCAAAGGCTCAGAGAATTTCAGAGAGTGCCCATAAGCACACAATATTTTTAAATAGAATTGAACTACATGTACGGCTTGAATTTGAATGACTTAAATGACCTATGTGCTCCTCATATTATGACCCATCAATAGCTATTCCAAGCCAAGTTGCTATCTCTTGGGCTTCCTAACATATATCATGTTCTCCAAACCCAAAATATACCTAATTATATGATGCCATTAGACTAATCTTGCTTCCTGCTTCTGAATAATTATCATTTTCTTCATGACCTTTAATCTTTCTGAAAGGCAGAAATCTTCTATCTGAAACTAAATTTAGACAAGTCCATTCATAAGAGGCTAATCTGTGGGATGAATTAATTATAAGCAGGTTGAAATGATGACAAATAATAAGTCTAATTATTTTACAACAGTATTCTAAAAGATTATATTGCACATTTTATCTTACTGTTTATTTTCAAGACTCATTTCAAGAAGCTAATACATATAGATAGCCAAACAGACAAATGGGCTTCATGCTCTGGCAAAATTTATTATTTCCTCATCTATATTTCCACAGCTCTCATTTCAGCCATAGCATTTACCAACCTTTATTATTCTATTTTATTTTCACATTTATCTGTCACTAGATTGTATGTTTCTTGAGGACAAAGAAAATATCTTTTAAATCTATGCCAAGTACCATTTTATATATAGATATATTGACCTAGGATGCAGTTTCCTGATTACCTAACCTAAAGGAAACCTCCCCATAATATCTTTTTACCCACATGGCCAAGCTATATTTTCTTAGTAGCCTAAAATTACCTTTTTCAGTTATTTGTTTATCCCTGAACATTTCCTGTTTCTGATATCTCCTGCTCCCTTACCTGTCTCCCACGAGAGCAGAGATGCATCTTGTTTACCACTGAATTTCCTGGACAAAGAACCATCTGACCCTCAGTAGATGCTCAATAAATACTTGTTTAATAGAAAACTACTAGGTCCTCAGTAAATTTAGGAATTAATTTTATTATTGTGGAATTAATGAGTGATGGTTATAAAACTATAGCACTTGGTTACAATAACGAGTACATTAAAAATCACATTCTTTAGGGAAAAAAATTATCTGATCCATTTTTTGCATCAGATACCTAATTTAGAAGCCAACACATGGGAAGTTTCTCAAAAATACCTGTTGGGGGACTTCCCTGGTGGTGCGGTGGTTAAGAATCCGCCTGCCAATGCAAGGGGACACGGGTTCGAGCCCTGGTCCAGGAGGATCCCACATGCCATGAAGCAACTTAGCCTGTGCACCACAACTACTGAGCCTGTGCTCTAGAGCCCGCGAGCCACAACTAAGTGAGCCCACGTGCCAGAACTACTGAACCCCAAGCGCCTAGAACCTGTGCTCTGCAACAAGAGAAGCCACCGCAATGAGAAGCCCGCGCCCCGCAGCAAAGAGTAGCTCCCACTCGCCGCAACTAGAGAAAGCCCACGCACAGCAACAAAGACCTAATGCAGCCATAAATAAATAAACAAACAAACAAACAAATAAATACTTGTTGGAATTTGAATTGGATAAGTAAATAAAATCTAATTTTTTTCCAGATTTATTAATGTGGTAATTTATGTTCTCGTAAGTTAGAATTGGATCAGAATATTTTCTGAACATTAATAATTTATTTTATCTCAGTTGTTTTGTATTAAATGTTGTGGTTACTATATCACTTGTTTCCTCATTTTACTGGCATCTTCTGTAATGGTGGAGTTTTTATTTTTTGGTTTGTTTGTTTTCTTCTTTAAACTTTGGGTCATAGACCACTTTGAGAATCTGATGACAGGAATGACATTTTTCTTTAGAAAAATAAAGATGTAATGCTATACAGATAATTTTATATGTGATTTTAGGTAGTGTCTGAGGTAGGACATAGCTAGGCTTACCCAACTGTTATTTGTGTGATTCTGATACAGAAGAAAGAAATGAAACAGGTATGCTCCTGTAACACAGCAAGAACTAGTTACTACTGTAATAAGACAGACTCTAGAATGCCAGTTATGCTCCAGGAAAGAAGTCAGTAATCCCATGTGTCTGGGCTTCTTTCATCAGGCTGACTCCTCACTCTCCAGTGAGACTACCAAGACCTCCAAACTTGAGACATGCCATGGTGAAGAACAGGGAAAGTATAGGAAGGTACTTATAGCCTTGGCCATGTGTATATTATGTATATTGCTTCTTCCCTGGTTGAGTAGTAAAACTAAGTAGAAGGAACTTCAACTGGATCCACAGATTCCTTGTTAGTCCTAAGCCTGGATCAAACCTTTGAGCCAGTCTAGCTCATTTAGCATATTCCTAAGGATTTATCATGTTGATATGATTTAACATGAGAGTGAGTAGAGATGGTGGTAAGAGTGAAAGCTTCTGGTACTGAAATTGCCTGTAAGGATTCTTGGCATCTGATGGCCTGTGAGTATTTAGGAAATGAAAATGGAAATTCAAACTGTGGTTCAGATTTTGGCTGTGGCTACCCCTTAGTATTCTGGCGGCTGAATGCTTCTTTATTAAACCGACTAGGATAGGTGGGGAATGGGCTTTTAAGGGTAAAGTATATGTTTGAAGTTAATAATTTTTGGTTAAAAATGGATTCTTAGGAGTAGTCAGGATAATTCTCTTAGGTCATTCCCAGCCTTCCTTAGACTCTGCTTGCAGAGTAACTGTAGACCCTGCTCGTATCATAACTAATAGTAAGAAGGTGCAGACTATATAGAAGAAAGTTCTAGGAGAATGGGAGATGTATGGGGAAACAGTATTCTAGCCTAGTAAGGACAAGAGCCTCTGATGGGCAATTTTCTAGGAAAATAATGAATTTCTATCAATTCCTGGATATTTCAGTGGGACTGAAAGAGTGGTGTATTGCCAAGAAAAAAAAATCTCTTATGTGTGAGTTGCTGGATTTCTCATTAACCCTGTGTTCTTGGTATGTGGGATTCATGCTCCTACTGCTGCTGATTAAGAAACCCATTTCATCACCATTGATATTAAGACCATACCCTTATAACTAGAATTTCACCTCTTTACCTTTAGACAGAGAAAATAATTGAGTCTTTGGTGGACTTTTAAAGGAGCAGTTGCACAAAGACTTTAATTTTTTTCTTCAGAAACAGCCCAATTAACAACTGATAAAAACCGAAATGGAAGAGGATCCAAATTTCACTGGGACTTAATGGAAGCCACTAAAATGAATGGAATGGGCATGAGAATTTTTTGGATCTCGTTATCCTACCTGCCACTAATTCTAGTTTTTTTTTTTGTTTTTTTTTTTTTGCGGTACGCGGGCCTCTCACTGTTGTGGCCTCTCCCGTTGCGGAGCGCAGGCTCTGGACGCGCAGGCTCAGCGGCCATGGCTCACGGGCCCAGCCGCTCCGTGGCATGTGGGATCTTCCCAGACCGGGGCATGAGCCAGTGTTCCCTGCATCGGCAGGCACACTCTCAACCACTGCGCCCGTAGGGAAGCCAATCTTTCATTTTTATATAACAATCTCTTAACACCTTGGATTTGCATATCTTATAAAAATGTTTTAAAATGGTTTCACATCTATTAATTCACAGGCACGCTGTGAGCATACTCTCTTTTTATGGATTAAAAATTTGAGGTTCAAAGAAGTTAAGTTTGTGATAGAGATAAACCTGACTTGATGAATCAAAATCTCTAGTTATAAAATGCCTCTATTTTTAGATAGAAAAGAACACAAGAATGCTCACATATTGAATATACACATGCACTTATCATTATTAGGAAACAGAAAATATATTTATGAATCACTGTCCAACCAATGAACAAAGAAAATATTAGCCTTGCTAGAAGAGAAGACATTGAATTTCAAGTTTTCTAGTTAACATTAAATTGCTCCAATTTTTAAACCAACAAAACTAATACATGGTATTTTAGCCATTAGTAATGCATGGATATTTGACATACAGACAGTTCAAGTTCAAATACTTATTTCTTCTCAATTTTTATTTACCATTAGTGAGCATCTCCCTCCATTCTTATATCATGTCTCTTCCAAGTGCTACCATTGATGGTGAAAAGAATGGTGTAAAGGTGAAGATTGTCAGGAAAAAAAAAAAGTTACTGTCACAGAATCATGGGGATGAATATTTAAATCAGATAGATGTAAACAGGGGCTTTCTTTTGAGTAGTTAAGTTACAACAACTTTTTTCCCTTTGATTGTATTCTGCTCTACATTTAAATTTAATAGGCATATAGGGGAACTAGCACCTCTATATATATTAGGAGAATAAGGTCAATTACACAATTAAGAATCTCTGAGGATGATAGAACCTTGATACTGCTTTCAGTAATGCTAACTATTCTAGCTCAGTCTGAATATAAATCAGCCATCATAAATCAGCTCTGTTTCATTTTCTCTTCGCAGTTTAGTCTTTATAATCCCTGTTTGTTCCTACTAAGCCAATAACCAAAAATAATTCAGCTACTTGGTTTTGAGTAATTCAAAGATGTGTCAACTAATTAGGCTATTTGACAATGCAATTGTAACTAAAACAATGTGTACTGAGGGGGTAATGACTTAGTATTTAAGGATTTTAGGACACCTGTAAAGTTAATGTAAATCTGCAGCACGATTGAGCTCAGCATAATAAAAATGTTAGAATTTATAAAATGTCATCAAATGCTTGTGGCCCACTTCTATAAAAAACATGAATAATTCACAATACTATATATGGAATTAGATTCTGCTGCCCTGATTCCATTTAAATAAATGTATCTATGAGTCACCAATTTCATTTTCCTCTACTTATACATGGTGACCTTTCACTTATGAGCTGGAAAGCAATCAACTCTGGGTACAGAATGAGATAAAGAAAAATAAATTTATTTATAGTAAACATTTATGATGGCACATGCACTAATGATTCTGAACACATTTTTGTTTAGAGAAAAAAGATGTATAAAATCCATTCACTCCACAAATGTTTATTGAGAAGTAACCATGTGCCTACTCAAGCATGTTACATGGTTCCAATGAAAATTAGACAATAAAATATGTGGACTAAGTATGGACAATAAAATATGTCAAATGCACTTTATTTTAATTTCTCATCTTTTTTAAAAGATGCGTTAACTCAGAGAATGAAAACTGCCAACATGTAAGTGATTCTTGCAAATTTCTACCTATTATTTCTTTATGTACATTACAAAGTTATCAACAGATATTCATTAGGATGAATTGATGGGATATATACTAAAAAATGGAGATAATCATGAAAACAGTGTTAAAAGCCAAAAGGAGATAGCTTACTGCTGATTATACCTTATGTGTTTCTGGTCTCATGCTTTTTTATCTCCTTTAAAATCCATCTCAATACCCTCTCCCAATTCCCTCTATATTCCAATTTATTCTGGGGCTTATATCAAGAGCACACTACACAGTGCTATACAACTTTGCTTGTACATCTATCAATGAACCCATTTCACTGTGGCTTGTGTGCTTACATGGCTGCTGTCTACCCTCATGACAATATCAGGTTATGCCTTTATTCCCTTGGTTCCTACAGTGCTTGAGCAATATCCGTACATGATGGATATTCTGTAAATCATTGGGAAGTGAACTCATCACATCACTGCTTTGTACAAAAGCCTGTGATGACTCTCCATTGCCAACCACATTTGACTTACCTAAGCAAAGAAAGCCCTTAACACCCTGGCCCCAGACAGCTTTTCAAACTTCACACTCACTCCACATCACACTTTCTAAAATCGATTGACAGTGAACAACTCAATTGTCTTGAACTTTCTCACTTTGCTTTGCTCAAGTTGTTCTAATCTGTCATAAATATCTGTTTTCCTATTCCTTTGGCCAATTATATTCATTCTTCAATTCCCAACTCAGTTGTCATCTTTTTTTCTATAACATGTCCCAATCATTTCTTTCTCTACTTCTTTACATATCACTTTGTGTCTATCTCTATCATAAGATCAAATGGAATTTAGAGTTACATCTGATTTGCTATGAGCACCATTATACGCAGAAAGAGAGTTTACTTTTCTCACCTAAAGTAGGTTATTTATTGAAAAAAAGTCATGCCCTAAAGTAATTTAACATTTACATGTCTTTGCTTGGTCAAGCAGAATGAAGAACATAAGCCTTGGATTCAAATGGTTATTTAGATCCCATCTCCTTTTCTCACTAACTGTGACTTGAATACATTACATAATATTTGAGAGTTAAGAGTTTCCTCATTTGCAAATCGTATCTGTACCATAGGGTTATGGTGAAAGTTGTACACCTTATCTGCTTTATGCATTATCTCCCCTCTGCTTATTTTTTTTTTAAGCCATTTTTACATGTTGCTCTTATTTTTCAGCTATTGTGGATATACTTTCTTCCAGTATCATGGAATATATCTTAGGCAGCCATACTTTACTGCACCAGAGAGGTAAAAATTAAGTTTTTTCCCCCCAGTGTCCATATGCCAACACCAGAGAAGAACTCAGGTACCCAGTTGACTTACTCTTTGTTGAGGAATGAGATAATCTGATTGTTGAGTTCTGATCAAAGTGCTAAGTTATTTTCAGTCCTTCCAGAACCATGTAACACAAGGGATGGGTGCTTTTAACCAAAAAAGGGGGATCCTATTTAGGCAAAAACAATAGATGTCTGTTGCATCTACTTTCTAGAACAGAGAGCAGCCTGGAATGGAAAGAATGATGCCAACCTCAGGATAAAGGTATTGAGAGCCTGTTTGTTTTCACCACCCTTCATTCAGGGCACATAATTTCTCGAAGCAGAGACAAAATGATCATTACTCAACAGATATTGGCTTACAATTCAAATACACTAATTTCTGAGAGGATATGGTGTTGGAAGAGAGAACAATAGGCAACTGAAGTGATTGTGTTAAGGCAGGGCAATGAAATGCTTAAGAAAACTCATCAGACTTCAGAATTTGATCACTTGTCAATCATGTTGGCTTCATTTTGGTGAAATGCAAGTACTAGCATGTACCTCCATACTGTTTCAATATTTCTGATAAATTTGATCACAATCACATTTTCACTCTCTAGGTGAAAGTTCACATGAATAATATTCCCCCAAATTGGAGAACATTGAATCTAAAGAATATCCCAAGTAGGGCTAAAATATGCCACATGGTGATATATTTCATCAATATAAAGAACTAATCCCAAGAGAAATGTTTTAACATCACAGAGGGCTTTTTTTTTTTAATGATAATGGGCCATTACACTTCTTAAGATAAATAGTCAATAAATATTTGTTTATAAGAGGAATTTATTTAGTTTGGCTGTCAATATAGACAAAGCAACTAAAAACAGCATCTGATAACAATAATATAGATGGGAGCACGTCTGTAGAAATTCTACTACATCTCAACTACCATGGAAAATAATTTATTCTGCTGGAAGCATATCGCAGTAAAAAGGAAGTATGATGTAGCCTAGGTTGCAATTCCCTGTGAACATTTATTTGCTACAGTAATTATCTTTGATTAGGAAAATAATAATAAAAATCCCCATGTTCTTATCAAGGATTCATGTTGACAGCTCTCCCAGTGGGAATGGTCATGATGGTGTGTTAGAATTATAACTGTTACTATGGACAGTGTAGCTATGTTTTATTTTAGAAAACACCAGAGTCAAGAGCCTGTAAGAAAGGAATTAGGTTATCCTAATTCTCTCAGCCTGTTCCCAGGGATCTAATAACAAGGAACTAGTATAAGAGCCAAAGGTTGTTGGTAGTTGACTAGTGGTTTTGACTGCCAATCCTGGGCAGTTACAGCCATCTGGTCCCCAAAATTGTTTTTTAGAAAGATATATAAACAATTAGCAAGTTGGAATTCTATGGACTAAGCCAAAAAAATGCAACTCAGTTGAATTTGGTGCAAAATAGGTTCATTTTAGATAAAAGAGGGACTAGAATGAATGGAATTTGTCAGAAGCTGTTGGAGGTCAAAACAACAGCAGTGATTCAGTGGTGGAAAAATTTGAAAGAGATAGGTGATGTTCTTTAACAAGAAAAACTACGTGGGTGCTGAAATGATTATGATACTAACAAATAGAACAGGAAAGGGCAATAAAGGGGACAAGGTTAAAGAGGTAAACCAGGCAGTTTCTGTAGTTTTCCTAGTGTGTTCCTCAGAACACATTACAAAAAGTCTTTGTAAGTAGGTTCAGTAATGTCACTCATGAGTCATGCTTCAAACTAAATAGGGAAACAGAAACATTGAAAACAAGCTGCTAAAACTCAGCCAATTTGCAAGCAAAGTATGATGATTAATCCAACATAAGTTTGTGGGACAGAGCGTACAAGAAAGCTGATAGTAATTGTATGTCATACACCACTTTGGATAATGGACTGAAAGCTGAATGCTGAAGAAAAACGTTGTGGATATAATAATAAACATCTTAAAATAATGTAATAGAGAAAAAGAGAGCACAAAGAGAATAGATATCCAACAGATGCACAGATAATACACAAGATACTGTTAGGCAAAAGCCCGTGAGGCAAAGAGCCAAATGGACAGTAAATTCAAATGTACCAAGAATCAAAGCCTTTGCACCTATACAGTGTGGAATGGGCAGTTGGCTTATCAGGTTTCTCAGTCATTTTAATATCTGTAAAAATGGCATCACTGTAGCTCTTTTGAAATCAATTAATAAATTGTATGTAGAGGAATTCTTACCATGAATAATTTGCTGTCTTAAAAGCAAAACAAAACAAAGCAAAAGGAACAAACCAAAATGAAGTACAGAAAGCCTTTTCTCTAATGCTCAAAGAGTACAGTATCTGGTTTGGCCCTACATTATCAATAAAGTATAGAAGTACGGAAACAGATTTCTTCTATGTCTATATGGTTAATTGTATTAGACACAATTGAAATACCTCTCATTGTACCATCATATTCTCCCCTATTCTACTCAGGGAAGTCTCAAGCTACTAATAAATAGCTCCTTTCTTTCTTTCTTTCCTCCTTTCTTCCTTTCTTTTTTTCTTAAATGCTAAAATAACAGAATATGTTTTTATTGACAATAACTAGTGAACTCAATTGACCAAATCAACTCTTGCCTTTTAAAATCTATATTAAACATCTGAAAACTCTTCAAGATAGTGGCTTTGATAAATGTCTGCTAATTGTACATCTAAGCATTAAAAAGAATAAGCTAAACTGAAAATAACTAGTGAACTCAATTGACCAAATCAACTCTTGCCTTTTAAAATCTATATTAAACATCTGAAAACTCTTCAAGATAGTGGCTTTGATAAATGTCTGCTAATTGTACATCTAAGCATTAAAAAGAATAAGCTAAACTGAAAACAGAATGGGTAGTGTAAGTCTAAATTATAATTAACAGAGTGAGTCAGTTATACATATATATATGTTCCCATATCTCTTCCCTCTTTGTCTCCCTCCCTCCCACCCTCCCTATCCCACCCCTCCAGACAGCCACAAAGAACCGAGCCGGTTTCCCTGTGCCATGCGGCTGCTTCCCACTGGCTATCTACCTTACGTTTGTTAGTATATATATGTCCATGTCTCTCTCTCGCCCTAACACACCTCACCCTTCCCCCTCCCCATATCCTCAAGTCTGTTCTCCAGTAGGTCTCTGTCTTTATTCCTGTTTTACCCCTAGGTTCTTCATAACATTTTTTTTTCTTAAATTCCATATATATGTGTTAGCATACGGTATTTGTCCTTCTCTTTCTGACTTACTTCACTCTGTATGACAGACTCTAGATCTATCCACCTCATTACAAATAGCTCAATTTCGTTTCTTTTTATGGCTGAGTAATATTCCATTGTATATATGTGCCACATCTTCTTTATCCATTCATCCGACGACGGGCACTTAGGTTGTTTCCATCTCCGGGCTATTGTAAATAGAGCTGCAATGAACATTTTGGTACATGACTCTTTCTGAATTCTGGTTTCCTCAGGGTATATACCTAGTAGTGGGATTGCTGGGTCATATGGTAGTTCTATTTGTAGTTTTTTAAGGAACCTCCATACTGTTCTCCATAGTGGCTGAACCAATTCACATTCCCACCAGCAGTGCAAGAGTGTTCCCTTTTCTCCACACCCTCTCCAGCATTTATTGTTTCTAGATTTTTTGATGATGGCCATTCTGACTGGTGTGAGATGATATCTCATTGTAGTTTTGATTTGCATTTCTCTAATGATTAATGATGTTGAGCATTCTTTCATGTGTTTGTTGGCAGTCTGTATATCTTCTTTGGAGAAATGTCTATTTAGGTCTTCTGCCCATTTTTGGATTGGGTTGTTTATTTTTTTGTTATTGAGCTGCATGAGCTGCCTGTAAATTTTAGAGATTAATCCTTTGTCAGTTGATTCATTTGCAAATATTTTCTCCCATTCTGAGGGCTGTCTTTTGGTCTTGTTTATGGTTTCCTTTGCTGTGCAAAAGCTTTGAAGTTTCATTAGGTCCCATTTGTTTATTTTTGTTTTTATCTCCATTACTCTAGGAGATGGGTCAAGAAGGATCTTGCTGTGATTTATGTCATAGAGTGTTCTGCCTATGTTTTCCTCTAAGAGTTTGATAGTTTCTGGCCTTACATTTAGGTCTTTAATCCATTTTGAGCTTATTTTTGTGTATGGTGTTAGGGAGTGATCTAATCTCATACTTTTACATGTACCTGTCCAGTTTTCCCAGCACCACTTATTGAAGAGGCTGTCCTTTCTCCACTGTATATTCCTGCCACCTTTATCAAAGATAAGGTGTCCATATGTGCGTGGGTTTATCTCTGGGCTTTCTATCCTATTCCATTGATCTATCTTTCTGTTTTTGTGCCAGTACCATACTGTCTTGATTACTGTAGCTTTGTAGTATAGTCTGAAGTCAGGCAGCCTGATTCCTCCAGCTCCACTTTTTGTTCTCAAGATTGCTTTGGCTATTCGGGGTCTTTATAATTACATTTTAAAAATTATATATAAATCCTAAACAAGTCATCAGTGTGTTAAGATAAAATCAGTTGGATAGCATATCATAATGATGACTTCAAACATTTGTCTTGCATATTTCTGTTACTTAGGATCACATTGATTCATTAGAATAATTAATCCTTAAAGTTCAGGCAATCACCTTGGTTCTGGAAAAGTCACACTTTCAAAGACTGAACCAACTTAGATAATGAAACAAGTTCTTTCAACTTAATATGTTTTAGCTTTCTGTTTCTCTGAACATGTTTGTGTTTTTAAACTAAAATGGAGGGAAAATACAGCAAATTGTTACAGAATAAATTCAACATTAAATACTTTAAGATCATATTTAATAAGAACCTGAGATTTCCTTGTCAATTCCATGTTTGCAATGAAGATATTTTTGTATAGTTCCTTTATTTCCTTATTTTTGTTAATCTGGTTCTCACATTTTAGCCTGAGAATATTGCAACAGTTTTACAAAATATGATTTATTTCCTCAGTTGGGACCTGACTGCCCATGAAAAAGATTTAAGATATATTTAAAAGTTTCATGGCTTTGGTGACTTAAATATATTAAGAAGAATCTTTGCTTTGTCCTAAATGTACTTAGAAGTTAGTCATTTTGTCTGTTGTGGAACCAAAAAAAGTGCTACTAAGCAGAAAGAGCTAAATTATTTATGCTTTCAGTCCCTTACTACTATTAGAGACTGTTAATTATTATTTGATAATTATTCTATCAAAAAATTCTTTTCTTAGCAAGACTATTTCAATATTCCTAGTTTATTTCCTTATTATGATTTATTAGAGATGATACTGCCAGTTATATTACATAAAAGAACTAAAAATTGGATTTATTTACTTATTATTTGGAAAGATTTTGGCATTAACAGGCATCAGAGTTAAAACTGAATATAGAATAAGCTTGGGTGTAAAATTGTATTTGAGCATATAAATTATTTCACTATCTCTAGTTTTGAAACTCCCTAAATAGTCTACTTTTCTCCATTTTCATAGCTACCACCCCAGACTAAGCCAGCCCACTTGGAAACCTTTAGATTTTATTTTTAGAAAAATTGTTCCCATAATATTTAGTATAAAAATCAAAACTATTCACCATGATTTATAAGAATGCTACATGTTTTGGGCTGTATCTCCCGCTGGTCTCATTTCCTAACACTACTGTATTTAGGTACACATGCCTTCTTCCTGTTCATCAAGCAGCCTACCTCTTCCATTCCAGGATCTTTATACTGTCTTTTCCCTCTTCTTGGAATGTTCTTCACCTCTAATCTCCACTAGCCTCTTTTCATCTGTCAAGTGTCAGCTCCAAAATCACGTTCTCAGAGGGCATTTTGCCAGTACCTCTCATCTAATGTTGCCAGTTGCCAAATCCTTCTCTATCACATAACTTTTTTTAAAAAATAGTTTTTAACAGTCTCTAAAATTTTATTGTATGTTAATTTAATTATTTGTTAATTACCTGAATCCGCAGCCCCAGACAAGGAGGCATTTTGTCTGTCTTGTTCACTATTGTATCCCTGGTTGCTATACAGTGTCTGTCACATAGCAAGTGTTCAGTAAATATTTGTTGACTTAATGAATCATTTAGCATAGCAAATCAAACTGGAATTCAGAGTGAGGTTTAGGAGATGCTGTACAAATGTTCATATGAATTTTTAAAAAGCATATAGAGAACATTTTTTAAAAAGAATGAAGATTTCAGGTGCAGGGTAGCTCATGAAAATGCATAAAGATAATAATGAAAAATGTCAACATGCTAGAGGACAAGGCATCATGGGTTGTTTGCATCTCTGCACTTATTATGGCAGCTTTTTTTCCTGGATGGTCTTTACAAGGATATTTCTACAGAAACAGCCTTGGAAGATAAAGTATCTCCCTTTGGAACAAAGGGCAGATTTGTTTGCTGTCCATGATAATAAAGATAATGTCTCCCTCCAAGTCAAAAGTTGGGAAGGTTTGCTAGAAGAACTCTTTATAAGATTGGAGGTTGCCTAACCTCAAATTTCCTCAGCTGTGGCACAAACCCACTGTATATGGTACATCCTCCAGGGCCTCTACGTTGTCCCTATGGACCTGTAGGGAA
>NW_006792822.1:1213277-1222594 GCF_000442215.2 Lipotes vexillifer | reverse complement strand
AGGGAAAAAGGAACAGAGGCAAACATGAGGCTTATGTTCACTTTAATGAGTAACAAAGTCCACTGTCTCTGACACGAGTCTTGTGTTTTCTGCCAGCATACATAAGGCTGCTTAGGCTAACTTGTTAGTTTGCAAACTGTAAATTTTCATACCCTTTACTGTACTTGACACCATGATACTATAAACTGATATATTTAAAGGGGGGGGGGCATGTAGTTGAATCCAGTGGAAATTACTATTAAAAATGCCACTGATGGAATTTTTAAAAAATACATCCCTGGGTTGTACATTCTCCATGCACTAAATCAAGTCAGCAATGAGGACTCCCAATTCTCTTATTACCTGATACTAATCTGGGTTTTGAAGATTCCATTGATCTCCAAATCCATCCAGGAATTATTGCCGAGCAGGGCAAAGCCTGAAACAGGCCCCTGTCTTCCCCACATTCTCCCAGTAACACCACTTTTTAGGAGACTACAGTTTGATTTTAAAAATCCAACAAAGGATTGTCATGAGAGCCAAACATACCAATTTTATAAAACTTTGAGAACCATTTCTAAAGCATTGCAAAATTAAATTTTAAACAAATTAAAAAATTTCTTTAATATTAAATTTAAAGAAAGCACATAAAATTACTTTTTAAAGGGAACACAGAACTTGAATAGAGAATAGAAAATCTGCGATTATTAGGTTTTCTGGAGAAGATATTTGAAATCTTCTTGTATTCACTGAACAAACACTAAATATCTACAAAAACGTGTTTATGCTATACCATACTTGTGCTCTGTGTAGAAATATGAAGATGGCTGAATCCTGAAACTGATCCGCCTTTTGTACAACAGTTTTTGAACAGCCGCTCTGTGCCAGGCACTCTTCTAGGCATTGGTCATTCTGAGGCATGCAAAGCAGACACAAATGTGTGCCTCCAGCAGCTAAAATTGCAGTGAAGTGATTGGATACAGATTGGAGGAGGGAGAATAGGGGTTCCCAATAATAAACAAGTACATGAAAAGCTAATAGATTGTGAGAGGGTGGTAAGTGATAGGAAACTCTTGGGGATTTGAGCAACATTATATTGACTAGTCAGGGAAGCACCACTGAGGTTCACCATTTGATTAAAGAAACTTTGAGATGAGTACGTGCACTACATTGGCCAAGGTACAGGATGACATATTGATTCTCTTGTATTACTTTGCCAGGGCTGCCGTTACAAAATATCTCAGACTTGGTGGTTTAAGCAATAGAAATTTACAGACCTGGAATGAAATTTATTTTCTCACTGGTTTTGGAGGCCAGAAGCCCAAGATCAAGGTGTCAGCGGGTTAGTTTCTTCTGAGGCCTCTCTTCTTGTCTCGCAGATGGCTGCCTTCTTGCTCTGTCCTCACATGGGACATGAGTTGGATTAGGGCCCACCTTAAAGGCCTCATTTTAACTTCATCATCTCTTTAAAAGTTCTGTTTCCAAATACAGTCACATTCTCAGAGGTGCTGGGGGTTAGGACTTTAATTTATGAATTTGAGGAGACACAATTCAGCCCATAACTTTTTTTCTTAGAGCTGGAGAGAGACAGCTCGGGATTAAAACCATGGTTTTATCTTGTTGCAATACCGTTCTCTGAGCCATAATGAATTATGGCACATAAAGTAACTAGTCCATGCTCTAGTAAATTCACATATAGCACCTGTTTTTCAGAACTATGCATTTGAATCCCTGGATTTGCAGCCACCCAAGGAGGGGTGTGGCTCGGCACACATGCCCGGTGAGGCTTCCTGGTGAGCGTAATGTGAGTGATGGTTAAGGAAAAGCTTAGTAGCTTCCCTTCCAGCCCCTGCCCACTTCAGCTTTGTCTCCTGCGGCAGAGCTCAGCCCATGCATGGAGTGTCCTGGGAGCTGGCCTGAGAAATTGCAAGACCTCTGCACGCAGCTGCTGTCTGGCTATGTGTGCTTATGCTGCTTTGAGTCCTTCAATTGCAAGTAAAATCACTGATGGGAACACAGGAAGCCTTTTTGGGTCTTTTTTTCAATTCTGATCATAAAGCCAATTGATATTATAGGCCAGGTAGAATGCAAAAAGGAAAGAGCAAGTGGTCACGAAGAGTTTCAACAGACAGGTATTGAACTTGTTCACCAAGCACAAAAGGATTGTCTTCTCAGGGATGACCGAGGAAGCAACATTAACAAAGCATGAAAGTATTCAACTCTATCAACCGTACAGTACAGATTGAGAACCGCAAGTGATTGAGTGTAGATAGAGCACACGTGAGGGGCACAACTCAAGAGATTAAAGAGGAAAGTAGGGGTTGAGATCATCGAGGGTTCTTTAAAGCATGCTAAGAATTCTGTTCCTGTTTGGTAGTCATGGGATGTCAATTTAACTGAAAGACTTTAAGCTGAAGAATTTGATAATCAGATTTGCATTTTTGGAAATGAATTCCAGTGGCCAGATGACTGTCTATTTTAAGTGCGTTCTTCTTTAATACTCAGAAAATATCTTTCAAGACACCATTAAAGCAAGGTACTATAATCCAAAACATTTGTTTCATTGTGCCCTTTAGAAATGTGAAGCTGACAAATGAATCAGCGCAGGAAACAAGAATAAACATGAACCATTTATTAAATGACGAGTGCTTATCACATTAGGGCATTGTGTCTTGAATCTTGGCATGCTTCTGATCTAGGATACACACGGAGAGGAGTTTCTCATGGGCAAATCAGGAGTTGTGTGCAAAGATGCTTATGAAAGCATAGCCAAATTTGAACTCAAAGTATCTATCAGTAGGAGGATGGGTAAATCTGTGTGGTATGTTCATACACTGATATCAGACATATAGAAATGCACAGGAAAGAGCTCCAAAACATAATTGGAGCGAAAATATAAATTGCTTCATACAGATTGATCGCATTTATGTAAATTTGTGAAAACATAAAGCAATGAAACAGTGGATATGTAGATTTTCAGTAAAAGTAAACTAACAGGGCCTGATGAACTACACACCGAGTTCATCACGATGGCTGCCTCTGAGAGGGGAAGTGGGGAATGAACTTTACCAGAGGAAGAAAAAGGAGAGGCCACTATTTGGTTTCTCAACTCTTTAAAAAGTAACCAAATATAAACATGGTTAGTTATTGGCCGTGAGTACACACTTTTTTCAACCTCTGTACTTTTCTATAATTGTTTAAACTTTTCAAAATTATTTTTTAAAAGAACAATTTTCTTCACATAATCCCTTGTATTTTTATCATTCTTCATACTTTGCCCTGCATTCCCAGGTTTACTGCCTCATAGCCTCCTTTATTGTGGAGATGGGTTAAAGTATCTTTATTCTTATTTCATCAACTAAGCCTCAAAGAGGTGAAGTGCCTCATCCCGAGCTTTCCTTATAATTTTTCAAAGGTGAGGGGGAAGTTCAATGCCAGCATTTCTGAAGCCAAAGCCAGTACCCCCTCTGTCTTTCCTGCAGTCCCTCTGTCAGCATTATGAGAACTTCCACTGAACTTATCAGTGGCAAAAGACACTTTAAGAAATTTCAATGTAACCTTTGTGCTCTCCCTACTCTACATTTTGTTTTGTCTTATTAAGAAAACTTGAGGGATTGGCGCTCTCAAATTTAGGTGAGAGCAAAGTAGATGAGGGCCCTGTATGCCTTTGAACTTCAGCTCTGCCATATTCTAGCTCTATGGGCTTTGTGAAGCTACTTATTTACTCTCTGCCGCAGTTTCCTTGTCAGTAACTTGGGGAAAATCATAGTACCCAGGCATGAAGTTGTTGACAATGAAATGGATACAGGTATACATTGGAGATACTGTGGGTTCGGTTCCAGACCACCCGTGATAAAGTAAATATTGCAATAAAGTGACTCATCTGAATCTTTTGGTTTCCTAGTGCATATAAAAGTTATGTTACACTAAACTGTAGACCATTAAGTGTGCAATAGCATTGTCTTTAAAAAAAAAACAATGTACCTATTTTAATTAAAAAATACTTTCTTGCTAAGAAATGCTAACCTTCATCTGAGCAACCTGTAGTAGTAACATCAAGAGAACTGATCACAGGTCACCATAACAAATGTAACAATGAAGAGAGTTTGAAATATTGTGAGAATGACCAACATGTTACACAGAGACAGGAATCTAGCAAATGCTGTTGGAAAAATAGTGCTGGTAGAGTTGCTGGAGGCAGGGTTGCCACAAACCAACTTGTGAGAAATGCAACGTCTGGGAAGCACAATGAAATGCGCTATGCCTGTAATTCATAACAGTATCAGGATGGGTCCCATTAAAACTATTACAACACAGAGTAATAGAAGAGAGTTCCTGTGTGTACAGCCTCCAGGCTGGTAAGGAGGAAGTCCTAGGATTAATCTCCGAGTAATAGTTTATGTTCTCTGTGAGATAGCTATCCACATAAAGCGTCTCAGAAAGGGGATCGGAACGAGACACACTGGAAATAGATTAGCACAAAGCCATTGCACTGCTAAAGAAAAAAAAAGCGTAAGTGAATATGAACTTCATTTTGTATACATTTTAATTTTAATAAATAAATGAAACTGTGGAAAGAGGGTAGAAGAAGGGAGATAAAGGCAGTCACTTCCCCCCCAAAGAAAGAAAAAATGAAAACTCATTAAATATATTGGCCAGTTGATTTTTAAAAACATTACGATTCTATCCTGTGGTATGCATCACAGAATACATCCTAAGGACACATACAAACATAAAGATGCCCATTCACCTCCATGCATAAATGTGGTGTCTGAGAAAACTAACTGTAGCCATAGAAAGCAGACCAAGTTTTGAAACCTTTTGTAATGCTTTAGAGCAGGGATCCCCAACCCACGCACCATACCTGCCCATGTCCTGTTAGGAAACCGGCCACACAGCAGGAGGTGAGCAGGAGGTGAGCAACAGGCGAGCAAGCGAACCTTCATCTGTATTTACAGACGCTCCCCATTGCTCACATTACCGCCTGCACCATCCCCCCTCCCCCCATCCCCACAGTCCATGGAAAAACTGTCTTCCACGAAACCAGTCCCTGGTGCCCAAAAGGTTGGGGACCGCTGCTTTAGAGAACATTCTGTAAAAGGAAATAAGTATGAATAGCTGGTAGCAGAGCTTGTCCAAAATTCCTTCAATAGATTTAGCATTAGTAACCCAAATTTCCAAAACAAAACAAAAAACATCAATGATGTATTTTCAAAGATGGAATCAGGTTTTAAAAAAGAGGCTGTGCACATTGTTTTTAGTGCATTGTAGAAACAGTGGCACTTTTATCTCACTCTGATCTTCAAACACAGGTGACCTTGTTTGGGTTTCGATAGAAAAATCTCTCATGAATTTACATGGCCATGTTAGCTGTATAGTGTTGATTGCAAAGATATAAAACCAAATAATGCTAGAAAACAGCTCTTCAGGCACATTGCCTTTCTAAACTATTTGCATAAAGATGGACTGCGCATTGTTATGTGCATGTAGTTAAACTCCCAAATTCAAAGGAAAGGGTAAAGTCCTGCTTGGATTTCCCCGGGGTCCAGAAAGCATAACCTATACAGCAACCTCACAAAGCAACTTTAAGAGAGGAAAGAAAAAGAAAGCAGATCAAACTTGTTGAATATTAGCATTTAGTTTGCTTGTGGTGTATTGCATGCAACACTAAAACAAACACTTGTCACCTAAAATATCCTTTTTATGTAAGAAATATGGAAATGTTATGGACACACTGGATTTGGTAAGAAAAGAATAAGTAAAAGCACTGTAATTTCTCAACTAGCTCTTCAAGTAGGTAATGAAAATAAAAGATGAAGTTAAGCTATAAAATAACAAGGTATAAAATACTTGCTCATTAGTCCCTTAGGAAAAGAAAACTCTTCCCATCCATGTGACTTTTTGAGATTTCTTCTTCTATCTAAATGTCTTTTTTGTATGCATGCCAGGTAAGTGTAAATCTTAGAATTTACACTTCTGTGAAAGATATGTGGGTTTTAAATGTGAATCATAGTTGAGATAGTATTTGAATTATATTTATGCAAGTAGAGTTCAATGTGTAATTCTAGTGAAAATTTTAGAATAGATGAAATAAAGATGTCTCTAGATAATTCACATGCGTTTCACCATTGGTTCTACAAAACAATGACCCTGCAAATAATTCTGGTTTTCTTTCCTCCAAAGTGTTTTGAAATAAGGACTATTTTACTTCATACCCCTGGAGAATATACTAGATCAGTTTTCTTTTACTCTGTATCTATTGCAAAGAAAAGACATAAGAGATGTGCCTCTTCTTTTAACTTGTATGATCAAGGACTGATAATTTGCCTCTTGGGTATGGTTGAGTCTTTTTCTGTAAATAAGAAATTTGGTCTTTCGTATTGATGTTTAATCTTTAATATTCCAGGATGCTGAAAGTTCCTCACAGGTGGCTTGAAGATGGGTCACTCTGTAAACAAAGGAAAAGCTGAGTTGGGAGCACCTCAGGTCCCCTACACATTTAAGTTAGAGTAGTTATACTTGTTGTTTTTTAAAAGATATATTTTATAATTAGAATAAATGATCCACTTGTAAAAAATATCTATTATC
The DNA here is from genome assembly GCF_000442215.2 of Lipotes vexillifer. Classification (NCBI taxonomy): domain Eukaryota; kingdom Metazoa; phylum Chordata; class Mammalia; order Artiodactyla; family Lipotidae; genus Lipotes; species Lipotes vexillifer. Next base: position 1,216,027 of record NW_006792822.1, on the reverse strand, counting down.
AATTCTCTCCATAGTTGCTAAGATCTCTTCAGCTGTAAGAATTTGTAAATTATTTTCTGTTTGATGAGTTTGCAAGTGAAGTGCTAATAGTAATAAAAAGCTAATATATATAGTACTTTCTAAACAAAAGGAACTCTTCTGAGGGCTGTAAAGTGAAATCACTTAGATATCATAGGAACCGTTTCAAAAAAAGTTATATTAATATATCCCCAGGTAATATATCTGAAACTTTTAATATTCATTAATATTTTTATACAAATAATATTCTTATACAAAGATTATGCAAATCTGTTAGAAAATCACCAAGACCCTCCAAAAAATTAACAAACTCATACTGTTTGAGTTTATTAATATTCAGATTTAAATTTTTAAAAACACTTTCAGCTACCAAATTAGCAAATATCAGAATTTGATATTCTCTATTCCAACGAGAGGTGATGAAAAGGAGATTTTCCAATTTCCAGGGAGATTAGAGAGTGGAAAATTTCTGAACAGCAATTTGTCTATAAGTATTAACAGCTTTAAAAATGTTACATATTGTAATATTTCCAGGAATTTCTCCAAGGGAGATAATCACATTTAAAACTATTTAAGTACATGATTGTTTATTACAGTGTCAAATGTAATTCTAAACCAATCTGAAAAAAATCCAAATAGGGAAATCAAAAAGTAAAACATGGCATATTCATTTTATGAAATATTATAAATTAAAATCATGTTTACCTATAAATTTTTAGTTTTTTGGAACAAATTATAGCTTCATAAAAATGAGACATTTTATACATAGTAAGATGATCTCAACTATATATGTATACATCCATATACATATATATGGACACCAAAAGAATGACCCTAAATATACTTTAGACCATCTGTCAGCTGAGAGCTCACTGAGATAGATTAAAAGTGGATTTAACTCACAATGTCATGTCATACACTAGTCCAGATTAACCCTCCACACAACTTCTGGAATTTTTCAAATTCTGTACACTTTCTTCTCTCACCCTATCCTTCTGTGGACTCCTATTCCAAATTTGCGGACACAGTTTCTTCTACGTCCAGTTAAACATGAAACCTGACTCTTTCACCACCACCCTCCTCCAACACAACTAGTTGCCTGTAACACTTGTGAGTATTAATTTTATTAAAAGTTTGAAGGAACTGAGGATGGGTTCATCTCATATTGTGCAAGAACTTTTACCCTTGCACTACCTACATCCCTACGTCTTCCCAAGCCTCCTTTCTGGAATAACCAGTAAAATTTTCCCCTTCTTACATGTGGTGGTTCTATTGGTTTGAGATCCCTGGAGGTTTCAACTTAACCTTATGTGAGTTTGTTAAGAAATTTGTTTTGAACAAATATAATAGTACCCTTGACAGGATTCCTGAAGAATACACATTTCTTCACTTCAATTTGTTATTATTAATAATAAAGTTTTTTCTTTAAGTAATGCAGTTTACAGGATTGGGAAAAAATAAGATTGTTCACCGTATTGAAAACTATTTCTGATTCAGATAATGCAAGTCGTCTCCTCTGTTCTTCTGTATATATGTTACCTAAGAATGGCACCTCCAATATGGGGGCTGCACGAGCCGCTCTATCTCTCTGGATTTAAAAAAGAATGATTTCTAACCTGCACTCCACCAACCCTGCAGTTCAGATCACTAGTTCTCAGTGCTGCACCCCAGGCCTAGTCTCTCTGTCTCTTTCTTTTTCCTTAACCAAGAGCCAGTATTGAATGATAGCATTCATGCAGCTAGAACGATAAATTTTAACTGGTAGAGGAAAAAAGATAGAAAAGCAGTCTTCACCCTCCTATCATTTGTCTCCATCACAGCAGTATGTGGATCCATTCAGCACCCTACTATGATCTTCTTGTAATGCGGTCCTCGGCTTCCTGTCCCCCCTGCATTGCAGTCTCTCCCCCATTTTTCTCTCTCTCTTCTATAATAGCGTAAAACCTACTTAAAACGTTGTCGTGTGTGCTGCTGCACGCACATGCATCCCTACACACAAACAATGGCATATGCATTTTAAATGCTTGGGGTGGTCTAGCCGTGCAAGTCTTTTTCCTAGTGTCTTAGTCTGTGTAACCAGGGAAAAGGTGGGTGCTTTTCCATCCAAAGGGCTCTTGCACCAAGATGTGAATATATGATACATAATAGAAATATATAATTTTAATTGACACATTTATTATTAGATTAATACTTTACTCTTAATGTCTCACCGCCTGTGTTCACCTGGGATGGCAAGTTGTGAGGCCTCCCTCCTTGTTTTCTGAACTCAGCTTAATACCCAACATTATCACTTTCTCCTTTATTGCACAATTTGAGAAGCGTTTTTAAAACATACATGGACCAAATAATGAGCTGTATGCGGTAGTAACTTTTAATCAGAGACTCCTAGTCCTACCTAAACTATAAAAGATTAAATAACCGGAGAGGGAAAGACATCTCCTGGGGCAGGGACCCCAGCCTGCCCACCTCTGCGCCATCAGAGCTCCCACCTCCACACTTCCTTATCAGACTGGAATAAGAGGACATTATGGTTAGAAGGAGGGGTTTGAAACTCTTTTTATTTAAGTAGAGAGGTAGTTGGAATGACCCTTTAGTTTTCAGAAAATCCACAAGGAAAAAGTAAGATCTAATTGGTAGGCCGAGGAGGAAAGTGGCCAGATAAGGAGAACTGGTACTAATTTCACAAGAGCCACATTCAATCCTATCAACCTCAGTTAGGATACACTTGAAAA
>NW_006792822.1:1131352-1213267 GCF_000442215.2 Lipotes vexillifer | reverse complement strand
GGAAAGAGCCCCTACTACTGTCACTTCTCCTTTCCTCCCATTCTATTCTCAGTAAGAGTAGAGAAAAACGTAAGGAAAAAAGGAAGCAGCAATATACACGTGGTGTTGGGCCATATCAGTTCTTACAGTTACAGTTTTTGTTCCTTTTCCCTCCCATCCCCAGAGTCTCACTCTGAATACCCGCTCCAAAGCCCTGTGAAAAGTGTAGCTTCTCTAGCACCCCACCCCCATCAAGCACCTGGTTTTTCCCTCAAAGTCACTCCTGCCTCAGGATGGTCCCCATCCCACTCTCTAACAGGTAGGAGGGAAGAAAACGCCCAATTCCAAGTGGAACGTGTGTATTGTGTGTGTAAAGTGAAAGTTTCGGTATCATGCTATACATGACACTTAGGACTTTAAATGCTTTTAATGTAATATATTCCCCAGGAATGGCCTGTGTTTGAAATAGTCCTGACAAAGATAGAAAAGAAACACAACCATCATGAGAGATGTTTATTTTTCACAGTTTGAGATTATAGATTTACAAATAAACACAAGTACTACGCAACTGGATTATCTGCATTTTCAAGGGGATTAGTATGAACTAAATGCTTCATGGTGCAGATTATCTGGCAAATTTTATCACAATGGATGATCGTGTTTAGACTGGGAATCTCTGTTCAGAGTAATTCTGTCAATACAGATCACAACACCTGTAATGGTTTTTCTCTCCAGTTGCAAATAACCTTTTCTTGTTTGACTTTACAAATCTGTATGATATCAATTGCCAGTGTCCCTGAGGATTTATTTATGCAGAGGAAAACACTTTGATTCATAAAACTAATTTATATTTTAATTACTAACTTGGCAGGACACTTGGTCAATTTGCCAACACAATAGCAAATAAGATCAATAATTAAACTTTGGAGAAATGTGAAGTTAGGAATTTCTCAACCCACCAATTATTTACTGTTTGTTGATTTCAATTTTATTAAAATCATTACTAAAATGTTGAATGGGCAAAAGGTTATTTTCTTGAATATCCTGGCATCCATCAGTGCCAACATTATAGAGTAGAATTCATGAATTCAATCTAAAAATAAACAACTCCTTATCATTTATACTTGCTCTAAAATGAGGAATTGAATAAGCAAGTGGAATTGGTGCAGGTAACAGGTTTATGTTTTTTAATAACCATTCACATGTTGCTTGCTGTTTCATTGAAGCACTATGGCATTCAAAGAGAGTTTGCAAATATCTAAGACAAGATCATTTCCTTTAAGAAGTACAAGGGCAACTTAGGGATATAAATTCAGTGTAAAGTTAATTATAATACTACATGATAAGTTCTGTAACAGAAATGTGACTATTGTGAGATTGTGAGAGCATATAGAGTCCTACCTAGAATGATCAGAAAGGCAGATAATTAATCCTGAAAGATTGACAAGAATAAGAAAATGAGGAAGAAGCACATTTCAAAAAGAAAGGAAGTCATAATCAGGAAAAAAAAAAAATATATATATATATATATAAATATATATATATATAAGCCATATCATCAAATGCTGCTTAAAAACCATTGCAAAATGGGTATTTTTCAACAATAAAGACTTAGGAAGATGCACAAAGTTCTCTGGGTCCAGTATCCATCCACCAACTTTGTTTTTGTCCTGAGATTATTAAACGACGGTGGATTCTATGTTGACTCTATGTGAATAACTGTTTGTAGATATCTATAGTATGCTGTGGGAAAGAGAACATTAGACTGAGACCAAAGAAAACTGAATTGTAGTATAGTTTTGATAACCCTGGGCATGTATCTGATACATTATGCACTCTGATATAATAATGTAGCAGTTAAGTATATAGCAGAGGACTCACGAATGTATATCTGTTACCACCTAATGGTGGATCCTGGACTTATGTGTTCTCCTAATCTTATGAATTTCAACTATTAAATGGGGAATTTAATTATCAGTGTTAAATCAACATTTGAGAAATAGGTGGAAAAGTTGAGCACAAAAACAGTTGACTCTCTTGGCAAAAAGCCATTAGATAAGTAATATTCTTTCTGAGAATAATATTGCAAAGTTAGTATGTGAGAGAGAATTCAGATATCCCTCTACTGTGTTCAGTCTGCTTCATGTAGACGATCTCTCAGTGACCTTTCAGATTTATGGAGAGAACATCTTGAGCTGCATCAAGGTCATAGGCTTGTGAACTTCGATTGCGCCGCAGGCTCAGCGGCCATGGCTCACGGGCCCAGCCGCTCCGCAGCATGTGGGATCTTCCCGGACCGGGGCACGAACCCACGTCCCCTGCATCGGCAGGCGGACTCTCAACCACTGCGCTACCAGGGAAGCCCGCGATTATCTTTTAAAATTTTGTCTCACTTATGAAAAGTGATTTTCTCATGAAAGTCTACCTCCATGTACCAGTACAATACACCTACACCTTATTATCAAAGGAACATTTATTTATTCTTGCTCAAGTAAATTAGGATTTGCACACCAAAAAGAATTATTTGATTGGAACCAGTTTGAATATCAGTGTAAATAGAGAGAGGTGAAGTGGTCTAGGACAAAGGTAGAAATCAAAAAGTTTTCAAATTTAGCAAAATCTGAAAAAAGAGATTTTCTTTCATTCTTTTTTAAGTCACTGGATTGGAATCACTAAAAATCTTACTTTATAGTCCAGTCACACTTGCTGCTCCACACTGCACAAAGGAAAATTCTTTCAACATCATGATGACCTGTGGCCATACCATTTCTGAAACTTTTCTAAATCCAACAATGTCACAGAAGCAACAAGCATGTGCTATGTGACCAGGAATAATTCTATGTCTTATTATGATATGCAAAGGGCACATAGTGTGCCCAAAATCCATCTCTAAATAGGATGTCCAAATTTGACTTTAAAATGTGGTGATAGAGGCTGGCTTTGCAAGGCTAAGCTCTACTGTGTCGTAGAGAAGGAATACAGGATCCATTTCTCTGCTTTTATGTGTGATTGCTTGCTAAACCAGAGACTTACGATGTCTACTGATAGCATAGGACTAAAAAAGTTGCAGTAAGGAATTCATACCTTCACGATGCCAGATTCTGTTTCAAGTAGCAAATCACTAGGGATTTTTAGTAGATTCATAAAAAGAAAGAAAAAAAGAAGGGAAGGAAGGAAGGAACTCTTCATTAAACAGGGGAAAGGGAATATAATCAATGTTTTCATTACTACAAAGAAATAAATCAAGTTCAAGATTGGATAGAAATTTGCTTCATTGTATAATAACTCTTTATCCTCACCTGTTGATTTAATAGTCAGTATATTGGGTTACAATGATTTTTTCTTTCCTCATTGCTACTGTTCCATATTTCCTAGTGTTTTCTTACTCTTAAAAAATAAAAGATGACTTTGTCTAGCAACTATGAATGTCAAAGTAGATTTCCCTCAGTTTTAAATAGAGACACTGTGTTCTTTTTCTGTTTGTTTCAACACTTTGCAGGGGAATCTAACAGTGTTAAAAATAAGAAACCCTATCATATTTTCAATTCATAAAACAGGGGTTGGAGGTACTTAAAAAATAGAAGCACTTAACTTTCAAAATTATCAAAATTCCTGAATTATATTCACTGTGCACAGCAAGGTTGAATGGCTCTCCTTAAGCAATAGATTAACCTATTGTTCTATTCCCCATTTGTAGTGCTATCAGAAACATATAAATGTGTTTTGTTTTCTATTGATTTGTTCCTTTCATCAAGTAAAGATTTATGTCTTGTTTTCTAAAGAGCCTTGAAATACAATCTGCTTCTTTGGTTCCAGACATTTCAATAGAACCTTATGTAAACCACATGCCCTGGTTTCTTCAACCTCATCACTAATGTCAGTGCATTTTAATGTCTTCTTTTTTATCCATTAAAGAAATTAAACAAATTAGCATATGTGTACAAGCCAGAAAGTTTAAAAAATCAATCCAAACCCTAAGAAATCATGCAACAAACCAAAGAGAACCACAGCAGCTCTTGATTTATAAATTGCATGGATATCATGTTCCAAGAGTTATTAGTGAATTGTGTGGAAGATTGAATGTCTCTGTATGTTGAAAAATGTTTTTCATAATGTTTGTTTTCTATGAAAACCTAAAATATTAAATAAAATATCTTCATAGTTCAGTTTTATCAGAGGGTATTTGGAAAACTCAGTGATGTTCCAGTTTGAAATAGCCACATCTTCCTCCCCTGTTGTAAATTCAGCTGTGGGAGAAGTATGTTCTCTTCCTATACTCAACTTTAATATTGAAAATATTTATAGTAGAAAAAAAAAGAATCTCAAGGCTTTAGCTGCAGCAGACAGCCAAAGAAGTGAAGAGTTCATTGAATTCCCAATCAAAGCAGAAGGAGGACCTATAGGCAGTGTTCACAGGCCAAGCACAAAAGGTAAAGGAGAGTTTCTGGGCTGCTAACTCAGGGAGCTGGGTGTCCAGTGAAATCACACATATATACCATACAGATGTCTGTGTGTATTAGTTAGGATTCTCCAGAGAACCAATATAATTGTGCGTGTATGTATGTATATGTGCACTTACATATAAAGAGATTTATTATAAGGAATTGGCTCATGCATTTATGGAGGTTTGCCAGTCCCAACATCCACAGGGTGAGTTGGCAACCTGGAGATCCAGGAGAGCCAGTGGTTTAGTTCCAGTCCAAGTCCAAAGGCCTGAGAATCAAGAGAGTAGATGGTATAAGTCCAGTCTGAAGTTCCGGCAGGGTCAAGATCCAAGAACTTTTAGTTCCAGTCCAAAGGTAGGAAAAAAGCCAATGTCCTAGTTGAAAGGCCATCAGATAGGAAGTATTCTCTGTTGCTTGGTGGAGAGACTGCCTTTTTGTTCCATTCAAGCCTTCAACTGCTTGGATGAGGCCCACTCACACTGATGAAGGCAATCTGCTTTACTCAGTCTACTGATTTAAATGTTACACTCATCCAAAAACACCTTCACAGAAGCAGCTGGAATTATATTTGACCGAATATCTGGCCACCTCATGGCGCAGTCAAGCTGACACATTAAAATAACCGTCACAATATGCCAAACATTAATAAATCAGAAATAGTGCATCTAGGGGTTAGAAAACCCTTGTTTTCTCTTCAAGGATATCTCTGTTCTTTAGGGTTGTTGTTCTATCTTTTCTGCATTGACACTTAGCACAGTAAAGACCTGATGGTAGGGATGAAGGAATGAGGGGGTAGAGAATGAAAGTAACAGGGTTCGCACAATTCTGGCTACTAAACCTTAGTTCCTCAAGAACTGTGTATAGCTGGGCTGATTTTCTTTCTCTCTGAGTTATGTAAACTGAGAAAAGTTTGCAGGCAGATTTTTTTTTGTTGTGTTTTTTTTCAAGTCGTTCTGGTAATGAAAGCATTATAGTTATAGGACAAGCAAACATTTAAACTGAAAACCTCAGTTAGTAATAAAGACCTCTGCTTTAATCTTCGACATGAGAGGTAACTACTGTTGGTAATTTCCAGATCTATTATCAACTTGGAGTGGGATTGGAGAGGCTCTTCTGATATAATTAGTGGTACTCACAAAAGAACTACCACTTTCAAAAGAGACAAACTGAAGCACTGGTAAGGAACTGATCACCTCCGTTAATAACTTATTTAGCAAAAAGATCCTAATGTAAATATCAAGGCATGATTCTACACTCCCAGAGTATCTGGTTTGTTACAAACCACTGAAGTGTCACTTTCTAAACTCTTGAACAGCCAAGGAAACAAGAAAGAAGATACATAACAGGGGCCAAAAAACCAACACTAAGAGCTGACAAACTACAGCCCATGGGCTAGCCACCTGTTTTTTTTAGATACATTTTTACTGGAAGTAGCCATGCTCATTCTTCTTTGATACTGTCTATAGCTACTTTTGCATTATGAAAACAGGGTTAAGTAGTTGTGACAGACCCCATATGACCAACAAACAAAAAATATATTTGCTCTCTGAGTTTTAGCAGAAAAGGTTTGGGAGGCAGATTATTGACCAAATAATATTTCAACATTTACTATATGCTAAGTGGTAAGACTATAAAAGTGGGGAAACAAAAAGATAAAGATCCCTGACCTTTTAGAACTTACCTTCCAGAGTCAGCTAATATTCTATCATTACAATTCCATTTAATCCCCCCCAATCCTTTCCCTCTTTATAAAATATTTCAGTTATTTAAGGTTGCTCTTGGTAACATAAAACTTCCAGTCACATGTTTGTGTTTTATTCCTCTCTTGTATTAATGTTTAAGTTGTGCTGCTACTCACAGAATTTTGTGAGACTTGAAAGCATGTAGTATTTTCTGAGGAATTTTACTGTTTCTTAGAAAAGGGGGGAATGAAACAAAACAGTGACTTTTGTTTCATAACAAAAAAAGACTTGTTCACCACCTAGAAACCCATCTGGGCACCACTGGATTGTCTAGTTCCCCATTGTTGCCTGAAATGTAGGCTAATGATCATACCCACCCACCGCATGGTTTAGTATGAAGATTACATGAGAGAACGCACAAAAGATATTCATCACTGTGAGTGGCACAAGACAAATAGGCAACAAATATTTGATTAAGAAATGTCAAATTATGTGATATTCAGATATATTTAAACCTAACATAAATTCATGATCTTTGTTCCTAGCTTATGGAGATAAAAACCTCCTTGTATTATTCAGCACCTCCATCATTTTGCCTTACAATGGTTCTGTTTCACTCTCTACTAGGAAACTCCAAGCTTCTTGGGGATATCATTTCTTCTCCATCTATAAAACCCATCTGGTTTTTAAAACAGTTATTTATGATGAAGTCAGCACTCAAGAAATCTCTTTTGAACTAAATTGAATCAACAGTGGGTTTCTTGAAAAAGAATCTAATAAATACATAGTTGAGTATGTACTTTCAAAGATCCCCAAGTCCTATTTTATTGAAGAAACAAATAAGGATACTTTTTTGCAGACTCATGTTAACAAAAACTATACATGGTATTTGACATGACAGTTTGCCATATGGAAACCATGAGAGTCTCACAGAACTTAACCATTGAAATTATGTTATTTGTCTCACAGTGTTTGTGTAATCATGGATACAGTTGGCTCTACACAACTTAGAGAAGCACAATTTTGTCATAATTGACTAACAAGATGACATTTGGTAAAGAAAGTTTTTACTAAAGAAAATGAGCTGCCCCAGAGAGTGTGGAGGCTACACTTCTTTCTTTCAGGTTAATGTGACCCATTAATACATTTCAGAGTTTCTGGTGCATTCAAAATGGGTTTATTAAGTTCCTCTGCAAAGATTTTTTTTAAAAAATCTTCAAAAGTATCATAATCCATTTTAAAGGAAATTCTGAAAAATTAAAGCAAGGGAGCCCCCTTGTGGACTGATTCCAATGCCATGTACAAGAAATTACAAGTTAAATCAGTGATTTCACCAGTATTTATAAGATAAATTCAATAATGACTGAATAGAAACAATTTATTTTCAGGTGGATCCCATCAGAAATGGATTACAAACTGTTTTGTTATATATTTTGATACATACCTACTCAATAGGATGCAAAGTAATCCCTAAAACCAGCACTGCTTGAATGAATCCTGAATCTGGCCCAAACAAACTGTTCTATCCCTAAGTGGTTTCTCCAACAAAGCCACCCAAAGGATTTATTCCAGAATCAATGGCTCATTCAAGCCCTCAAAAGTGTAATTGGCATTGGAAATCAGATATGTTTCTCCACAAGAGAGTGAATTTAAACAAAGGTAGGTGAATTTATTGGTGAATCCAATTTGTTTAACAAATTGGTACCTGTTATTTAAAAATATATATATAGAAAACTGCTTTAAAAGATACATTAAAATATATCCTGTTATATTAGTGAAACTTTTCTAGTCTTAAAAGTTCAGAATGAAGTAAAAGTAAAGTATAACTAGATTTATGAGCAGTAACAGAGAAACAAGTGCCCTTCCTTTTGGCTAAGCTCCTCTATCTCTCATCTCAGCAGCAGATCTTAAAGCAAACTTTTTTTTAAAGTCTAGTTTTATTTTTTCCCATCTATCCTCATTTCTCCCATGGCACTATATTTGGACCAAAGAATAAAAATCAAAGTAAGTAGTTACAAAAAATAATCATAGTTATTAATTTTTCACATGTTTAATACCATAAAAAATCTTTATGCACACTTTAAAAAGAGGACTGCATGCTCTGGTAATAGTTTATAAATTTTTTGACTTTTTATTGCATTGGAAAATTGCCCAGACGTTAGCGGGTAGAGATAAACTCAATTTGATTTATACCATTTGAATACAACTCCTGATATCTATTTGAAAACTCCTCTGATGTTTTCTTTTCTTCATGAGTGGTGTCAGTTGTCTATATTTTTCTAAGGTATAAAAAACTTGCTGTTTAAAACCACACAAATGACTGCAATTCCCTCTGCACAATATATTGTCATAATTTTTTCTCTGATGTAGATTGCTTTTTTTAAGTTAAATATTTCCATGAATGGAAAGAGATAATAAAATAGTGACAGGATGACAGCTAAAGTGCTCTGCATATGAAATTCATCAAATTCAGGGGTTTGGAAGCAGTCTAAAGGACTGGGAGATGTGAGAGCTACTGAGGGGCTGAGAATATGTGTAGTCTGAAGAAGACGGAGGGCAACGCCACTCAGTATACAATTTCTGGCTTTTGGGCTAGGTGGTCAAGTGCTTTCAGGCACAATGATGTCTAATTCTATCAGTATTTCAGGGTTTTTCTTACTGTGTGGTAGACCACTCTTCCCATCACCAAAAAGCCTCTGCAGAAGTTACCAAATCAGAACTGCCTTGTGTGCATGTTGTGTTGAAGAAAGCATAGAAAATGAGCTGCACCACATGGATATGGAAGGTTGGGGCAGAGGAGGGGTCAGCAGTGTGCAGTGTGACAGCCTAAGCATCCCACAGCATCAGGGCTCAAGTCAAAAAATGACCAACTTTCAAATTTAGACAAACCATGAGACTTCCTACAGGACATGGGTCATTGGCCAAGATAATCCCAGGTAACAGCCTAATTCCACAATTACTGCAAGCTCCTCTAATCTATACTATCATCGCAGCCTTATAATTGTTCTACCTACAACTCTGACCGCCTACAAAACAAACATTATTTTCACCCAATGTTGAAGATGCTTTCATGGCTTAAAACCACTCCTGAGATAAAGCCTCTGCCTACACCTCTAGCTCCTCCACATTCATCTTCACCAACTTTGTCTTTGGACTCCAGCCACTTTGACCTCTCAGCCTCTCTAACATGTGAATTCCATCTCAGACCAATGGCCCATGCTATGCCTAGCATGGAAGTTAACCCTTCATTAACTTGATTTATGGAAGCCTTTTCATGACATCCTTGATTTCTTTCCAACTGACAGCAAACTTAGTAAAGCAAGGCATGTGTTCCATCATTGGGCAACTTTTCAGCAACATATCCACTTATGCCATATCCTCTAATCCATCACTGGATAAATCCACTTCAAATACACCTCTCATTTTAACAACATTAACGGAAGAGAAAACAGTCTTCTGGAGGATTATCACTCAGCATCTTTCTCATCTTTCTTCCATGCTTTCTGTGGCTGCCTGTGAGATGGTATCACCGATGTCCCTATCCTACCATGTGTTCCCTCTTAGATTGTCCTTCTGCCTTGTCCACAACCAACCTGAGTCCTTGGAGGGACTAGTTGTTCAGAAGCCTGGTTTCATGAAGCTAAGTAATCATTCATCTAGCTTGAATTGATAGACTACCTTACTTCCGTTTTCAAGACCAACCTTGTTATGACTTATGGTCATTCATTTCTAAGTTCCAGAAGCTCCAAACTCCCAGAATACCCATATTTCACTCTTCTGTGCATTCTCTACTCAGAGATCTACAAAACTTTTCCACGCTACTCTCTGAAAGTGCTATGGAATAACCCAAAAACCTCTATAATCTTCAAATTTGTCTAGCTTTTCTATCACTTTCTTATGTCATCTAAAACCTGGCTTTCTCAAGAATACTGTTTCCCTGAAACCCTCTGAGATGGAGCTTTGTTTTTGCTCATACTTAAAATGGAGTTGTGGAATTCTCTTTATTACAAGACTTTAAGGATCTATTTAATAGTCATTACAATGAAATGGAGGATACTGAGAAGTGATTGCCTCCAGGTCTGAGAGATTTCCAACATCTCTGATTTTTTTTACCCCAAACACCAAATAAAATCCTTGTGAACCCATACGTTTTCTTCCTCAGCTTCCTTTTATATGAAGGGGAAAAAAGAATATAGATGTTAAATGCCTACCAATCAATAATAAAAATATCTTAGTTCCTCTTCTACTCCACAATGATTTCTAAATTAAGTGGCATTACTGGTAATGTATGGCATTCTAGATGATGCATTTTCAGAGTAATATTTTTTCTCCTCAGATAGATGGAATTCAACAGCTAATGCCAATAATTCCTTCTTTGGCACTCCAGTATAGGCTGTGGAAGGAATTGTTTCCTACACATTGATACTGACTGTACAAAATAAGCTGTGGTTTCTACTTCAGGTATAAAAAAGAAACTATATAGAGCATCTAGCACAATAGTAACAACAGGGCATAAGACTTAAGCACCTGGAGAACTTAAGCATCCAGCCATTATTCAAAAGAGGCTTGAAATGTATGTGAAAATGGAAAAGATGTTACTTAGGAAGAACTGAAATAATTAAGAAACATCTATCGCAACTCTTAGCACAGAGAATGGAAGGACGATAAGAAAGTTTGAAACTCTAACCTTTGGTAGATAGGCAACAACAAATACCTATAATCCTCAAATTTATTTAACGTTCCTCAGCTTCTTCCCTTAACTGAAAACTGGCCTCTGAAAGAATACTGCCCTGTAGCCCACTCAGGTGGAAGCTTGGCTTTCATTACATCTAGGTACGGCAGAGGTGGGAGTATTGTGGAGGTGGGAGTATTGTCCTGCTTGGTCCTATTGTGACTTTCAATCTGTTTTCACCTCCTGTGTCTTTCAAGGCCCACACTGTCTTGAAGGACATTCCTTGGCTACTCTTCCCTGGGTGATCATAAACTGACCTCCCAGTAATTCCTTTTCATTTGCTGAAGACTTTAGCACTTGCTCATTTTTTCTCTCTATCCCTACTCTTTATATCATTCTTGATAAAATCAACAATTGTGGTAAATCCAGCAAACAATAATATCTGACACTTTTATAGTGCTTGCAATATGACAAGCACAGTTAAGAAGAATGGGAAGGGGAATAGGAGAGATGCTGTTTAATGGTACAAACCTGCAACTACTAGAGAAATAAGTCCTGGAGATCTAATGCACAGTAGAGTGAATGTGGACAGCAATATTGTTTTATAATTATTAAATTTGCTAAGAGATTCGATCTTAGGTGTTCCCCCCCACCCAGCACACACAAATAACAATTATGTGACGTGATACAGGTGCTAACATTGGCTACAATGGCAATCATACTACAATATATAAACGTGTCAAATCAACATGTTGTATACCTTAAATTTATACAATGTTATATGTCAAATATATTTTAATAAAGGGAATTTCAAAAAATAAAAGTCTCTGTTAATAAAGATAATCATCGCAATAACTCTATACAGTAGGAACTATTATTATCTCCATTACGCAGATGAAGAAACTGAGACAGAAGATGTCAAGTTACTCACTTGGTTCCTCTAATAAGGAGATAGGATTTGAACCCATAAGATCTGTCACCAGAGTCTGTGAACTTACAAACTAACATCTAGGTGAGGATCACAGATTTTGCTTTTGGAATAGAGTTGTGTTGTACTTCCACACCTAGTCCCTCTAAGCAAAAGAGCATTTCTTTTTCCTATTTTCTGCAGAATCAAGAACCCTCACATTTCGGTTATTTCCATGTTAGGCCCTCTGTGCTCTCAATCTCCAAAAATAGTTATCGAATCAAGGCAAACAAGAGTGGGGCAAATTTCTCTGCTGATATGGACACAAATAATTATATTAACATAGTCTTAGCTTGTACAAATAGCTTAGCATTCATGATGAAATAAATGTAGGAATGCAAAATATTGTTAATGAAGTTACAAAATGAAGTTAATATACCCAATGTGGGTTATGATTTCCTATATATTTGCTTAATGTTGGTTAGAAATTTGTCTTTCTGATTTTTAGCAGCCAGTATAAAGGGGTAATCATAATATGTTACAAGGTTCATAAAATTAAAGCAAGTCATTTTCTCAGGGGAAGCACAACGTTTAATGAAAATGAGATGAGAGAGATGTTTCCCCAATGGTTCCAATTAAGAAAACATTGTGAAATATTATGAACAACTACCTCATTGGCAACCATGTGCAAGTAAAGCACAAAGATTCATAGAGATAGTTTCTTAACATATCCCCCAAATATAGGCCAATGGCCTTCCACCAATGTGCAAATTAATAACATTCTCCAGGGGACTAATATAATGTAGTCTTTGTAAGTGCTTTTAGTTAATGAAATTTATTTTTATTTCTCAGGTCGTAGTAACATTTATGTTTAAATCTTTTTTTTCCAACATGTGCTATCCTAGATATATCTGCAATCAAGATTTTGTATATCACAAGAAAAGCTAACAAACAGTGCTTCCAATTTCTCGAAGAATAATTTTTGAAGTCAGATAATTATTATGTATCATTAAATATCGGTTAATAATAAGAGAGTTCAAGCCACAAGCCTGTGTGTAAATAACAGTGTAGTACATCATAATTAAGACCGCTGCTCTGAAGTCAAAGTGCCTTCATTGAAATCCAGACCCTGACACTTAGTAGCTGAGTGACCTTGGGCAAGTTTACTTCTCTCTGCCCCAATTTCCTCATTTGCAAAATTGGCATGATATTAGCACATAACCCATGTGGTAGTAATACGAAGAAAATGAGTTTGTATACATAAGACAGTATAGTGAGTAGCAAAAGGAGAACTCAATAAATACCAGTTACAATGATAATGATAATCTTCATGGTCAAGTTGCCTAGCTTCCTTAACTTTCCAGCTTTCTCATCAGTATGATGGAGATAATACTACTCAACCATCGTTTTTTGTAAGGATTAAAATATAAAGGTAGCATATAAAAAACATGTAGTTCAGTTTCTGGTCTTTTGGAAGTGCACTTTATATATGGTAGCTATTATTACTATCATCCATTTTTCAACAAACTTTAGTGTATGTCTGTTATTAACAAAGCACTTTGCTAGTTCCAGAACAAAGTGGGAGATGAGTGTTGAAGGATTTTGTCCCAACTGATCTGTGGAGCACAGCAGATAACCAGGGCTAGCAGAACTCTAGTGGCCTGTTAGATGCGAGAAATGAAAGCTGGTCTTTCCTTCCTTTCTGTCTCTCAGGTATTTGCACGCAGAGCCGGGGAACACGATGTGGTCCTTTTCTGGGCTGTGGAGGAGGCGTTTCCGCCAGGAGTCCAGTTGGCTGTCCGTCTTGAGTGGGTGTCTGATTGGCGCACACCTGTTCCGGTGAGATGAAGGTGGGTCACTATGCAGTGGGAGGAGGCGTGGGTGAGGCACAGCTTTTCTCCATAAGATCGAGGCACAAACCAGAGTCATTTGAGGATTCCTCTGAATGACTTGGATGATC
Source organism: Lipotes vexillifer (assembly GCF_000442215.2). Classification (NCBI taxonomy): domain Eukaryota; kingdom Metazoa; phylum Chordata; class Mammalia; order Artiodactyla; family Lipotidae; genus Lipotes; species Lipotes vexillifer. The sequence continues at coordinate 1,199,622 of NW_006792822.1, read as the reverse complement.
CAGAACTTATGTTGACTGCTTTCAGCTAGATTTTAACTCTTTATCTGAGGCTCATTTGTGAAACATTAAGGAGTTTTAAAGCAGCTGAGAGTGAAAGAAGCTAATCTGAAAAGGCAACTTACTGTACAGTTCCAACTATATGACATTACGGAAAGGGATAAACTATAGATAGAGTTAAAAGATCAGTGGTTGCCAGGGATTGACGGGAAGCAGACGGCTGAATAGGCAGAACACAGAGGTTTTGGGGAGGGCAGTGAAAATACTGTTTGATACCATAATGATGGATACATTTCGTTATATATTTATCCCAATACATAGAATGTACAACACCAAGAGTGAAATGTAATGTAAAGTACAAACTTTGGACAAATGTACCGGTCTGGTGGGGGATTTCGATTATGGGGGAATCTGTGCATGAGTGGGGGTAGGTGATACATTGGAAATCTCTGTACCTTTCCCTCAATTTTGCTGTGAATCTTTTTATTTATTTATTTATTTATTTATTTATTTCTGCTTCCCACTGGCTATCTACCTTACGTTTGTTAGTATATATATGTCCATGTCTCTCTCTCGCCCTAACACACCTCACCCTTCCCCCTCCCCATATCCTCAAGTCTGTTCTCCAGTAGGTCTCTGTCTTTATTCCTGTTTTACCCCTAGGTTCTTCATAACATTTTTTTTTCTTAAATTCCATATATATGTGTTAGCATACGGTATTTGTCCTTCTCTTTCTGACTTACTTCACTCTGTATGACAGACTCTAGATCTATCCACCTCATTACAAATAGCTCAATTTCGTTTCTTTTTATGGCTGAGTAATATTCCATTGTATATATATACCACATCTTCTTTATCCATTCATTCGATGATGGACATTTAGGTTGTTTCCATCTCTGGGCTACTGTAAATAGAGCTGCAATGAACATTTTGGTACATGACTCTTTTTGAATTATGGTTTTCTCAGGGTATATGCCCAGTAGTGGGATTGCTGGGTCATATGGTAGTTCTATTTTTAGTTTTTTAAGGAAGCTCCATACAGTTCTCCACAGTGGCTGTATCAGTTTACATTCCCACCAGCAGTGCAAGAGTGTTCCCTTTTCTCCACACCCTCTCCAGCATTTATTTTTTCTAGATTTTTTGATGATGGCCATTCTGACTGCTGTGAGGTGATATCTCATTGTAGTTCTGGTTTGCATTTCTCTAATGATTAATGAAGTTGAGCATTCTTTCATGTGTTTGTTGGCAGTCTGTATATCTTCTTTGGAGAAATGTCTATTTAGGTCTTCTGCCCATTTTTGGATTGGGTTGTTTGTTTTTGTGTTACTGAGCTGCATGAGCTGCTTATAAATTTTGGAGGTTAATCCTTTGTCAGTTGATTCATTTGCAAATATTTTCTCCCATTCTGAGGGCTGTCTTTTGGTCTTGTTTATGGTTTCCTTTGCTGTGCAAAAGCTTTGAAGTTTCATTAGGTCCCATTTGTTTATTTTTGTTTTTATCTCCATTACTCTAGGAGATGGGTCAAGAAGGATCTTGCTGTGATTTATGTCATAGAGTGTTCTGCCTATGTTTTCCTCTAAGAGTTTGATAGTTTCTGGCCTTACATTTAGGTCTTTAATCCATTTTGAGCTTATTTTGGTGTATGGTGTTAGGGAGTGATCTAATCTCATTCTTTTACATGTAGCTGTCCAGTTTTCCCAGCACCACTAATTGAAGAGGCTGTCTTTTCTCCACTGTATATTCCTGACTCCTTTATCAAAGATAAGGTGACCATATGTGAGTGGGTTTATCTCTGGGCTTTCTATCCTGTTCCACTGCTCTGTTTTTTTTTCCAGTACCATACTGTCTTGATTATTGTAGCTTTGTAGCGTATTCTGAAGTCAGGGAGCCTGATTCCTCGAGCTCTGTTTTTCGTTCTCAAGATTGCTTTGGCTATTCGGGGTCTTTTGTGTTTCCATACAAATTGTGAAATGTTTTGTTCTAGTTCTGTGAAAAATGCCAGTGGTAGTTTGATACGGATTGCACTGAATCTGTAGATTGCTTTGGTTAGTAGAGTCATTTTCACAATGTTGATTCTTCCAATCCAAGAACATGGTATATCTCTCAGTCTGTTTGTATCATCTTTAACTTCTTTCATCAGTGTCTTATAATTTTCTGCATACAGGTTTTTGTCTCCTTAGGTAGGCTTATTCCTAGATATTTTATTCTTTTTGTTGCAATGGTAAATGGGAGTGTTTTCTTGATTTCACTTTCAGATTTTTCATCATTAGTGTATAGGAATGCCAGAGATTTCTGTGCATTAATTTTGTATCCTGCTACTTTGCCTAATTCATTGATTAGCTCTACTAGTTTTCTGGTAGCATCTTTAGGCTGCTCTATGTATAGTATCATGGCATCTGCAAACAGTGACAGCTTTACTTCTTCTTTTCCGATTTGGATTCCTTTTATTTCCTTTTCTTCTCTGATTGCTATGGCTAAAATCTCCAAAACTATGTTGAATAATAATGGTGAGAGTGGGCAACCTTGTCTTGTTCCTGATCTTAGTGGAAATGCTTTCAGTTTTTCACCACTGAGGATGATGTTGGCTGTGGGTTTGTCATGTATGGCCTTTATTATGTTGAGGAAAGTTCCCTCTATGCCTAGTCTCTGCAGGGTTTTTATCATAAATGGGTGTTGAATTTTGTCGAAAGCTTTGTCTGCATCTACTGAGATGATCATATGGTTTTTCTCCTTCAACTTGTTAATATGGTGTATCACATTGATTGTTTTGTCTATATTGAAGAATCCTTGCATTCCTGGGATAAACCCCACTTGATCATGGTGTATGATCCTTTTAATGTGCTGTTGGATTCTGTTTGCTAGTATTTTGTTGACGATTTTTGCATCTATGTTCATCAGTGATATTGGCCTGTAGTTTTCTTTCTTTGTGACATCCTTGTCTGGTTTAGGTATCAAGGTGATGGTGGCCTCGTAGAATGAGTTGGGGAGTGTTCCTCCCTCTGCTATATTTTGGAAGAGTTTGAGAAGGATAGGTGTTAGCTTTTCTCTAAATGTTTGATAGAATTCGCCTGTGAAGCCATCTGGTCCTGGACTTTTGTTTGTTGGAAGATTTTTAGTCACAGTTTCAATTTCAGTGCTTGCGATTGGTCTGTTCATATTTTCTATTTCTTCATGATTCAGTCTTGGGAGGTTGTGCATTTCTAAGAATTTGTCCATTTCTTCCAGGTTGTCCATTTTATTGGCATAGAGTTGCTTGTAGTAATCTCTCATGATCTTTTGTATTTCTGCAGTGTCAGTAGTTACTTTTCCTTTTTCATTTCTAATTCTATTGATTTGAGTCTTCTCCCTTTTTTTCTTGAGGAGTCTGGCTAGTTGTTTATCTATTTTGTTTATCTTCTCAAAGAACCAGCTTTTAGTTTTATTGATCTTTACTGTCATTTCCTTAATTTCTTTTTCATTTATTTCTGATCTGATTTTTATGATTTCGTTCCTTCTGCTAACTTTGGGGTTTTTTTGTTCTTCTTTCTTTAATTGCTTTAGGTGCAAGGTTAGGTTGTTTATTCGAGATGTTTCCTGTTTCTTAAGGTAGGATTGTATTGCTATAAACTTCCCTCATAGAACTGCTTTTGCAGCATCCCATAGATTTTGGGTTGTCATGTCTCCATTGTCATTTGTTTCTACACATTTTTTTATTTCCTCTTTGATTTCTTCAGTGATCACTTCATTATTAAGTAGTGTATTGTTTAGCCTCCATGTGTTTGTATTTTTTACAGCTCTTTTCCTGTAATTGATATCTAGTCTCATAGCATTGTGGTCGGAAAAGATACTTGAAACAATTTCAATTTTCTTAAATTTACCAAGGCTTGACTTGTGACCCAAGATATGATCTATCCTGGAGAATGTTCCATGAGCACTTGAGAAAAATGTGTATTCTGTTGTTTTTGAATGGAATGTCCTAGAAATATCATTAAGTCCATCTTGTTTAATGTATCATTTAAAGCTTGTGTTTCCTTATTTATTTTCATTTTGGATGATCTGTCCATTGGTGAAAGTGGGGTGTTAAAGTCCCCTACTATGACTGTGTTACTGTCGATTTCCCCTTTTATGGCTGCTAGTTTTTGCCTTATGTATTGAGGTGCTCCTGTGTTGGGTGCATAAATATTTACAATTGTTATATCTTCTTCTTGGATCGATGCCTTGATCATTATGCAGTGTCCTTCTTTGCCTCTTCTAATAGTCTTTATTTTAAAGTCTATTTTGTCTGATATGAGAATTGCTACTCCAGCTTTGTTTTGGTTTCCATTTGCATGGAATATCTCTTTCCATCCCCTTACTTTCAGTCTGTATATGTCTCTAGGTCTGAAGTGGGTCTCTTGTAGATAGCAAATATATGGGTCTTGTTTTTGTATCCATTAAGCCAATCTGTGTCTTTTGGTGGGAGCATTTAGTCCATTTATATTTAAGGTAATTATCGATATGTACGTTCCTATTCCCATATTCTTAATTGTTTGGGGTTCGTTATTGTAGGTCTTTTCCTTCTCTTGCATTTCTTGCCTAGAAAAGTTCCTTTAGCACTTCTAAAGCTCTTTGGTGGTGCTGAACTCTCTCAGCTTTTGTTTGTCTGTAAAGGTTTTAATTTCTCCATCAAATCTGAATGAGATCTTTGCTGGGTAGAGTAGTCTTGGTTGCAGGTTTTTCTCCTTCATCACTTTAAATATGTCCTGCCACTCCCTTCTGGCTTGCAGAGTTTCTGCTGAAAGATCAGCTGTTAACCTTATGGGGATTCCTTGTGTGTTATTTGTTGTTTTTCGCTTGCTGCTTTTAATATGTTTTCTTTGTATTTAATTTTTGACAGTTTGATTAATATGTGTCTTGGCATGTTTCTCCTTGGATTTATCCTGTATGGGACTCTCTGTGCTTCCTGGACTTGGTTAACTATTTCCCTTCCCATATTAGGGAAGTTTTCAACTATAATCTCTTCAAATATTTTCTCAGTCCCTTTCTTTTTCTCTTCTTCTTCTGGAACCCCTATAATTTGAATGTTGGTGCATTTAATGTTGTCCCAGAGGTCTCTGAGATTGTCCTCAGTTCTTTTCATTCTTTTTTCTTTATTCTGCTCTGCAGTAGTTATTTCTACTATTTTATCTTCCAGGTCACTTATCTGTTCTTCTGCCTCAGTTATTCTGCTATTGATCCCATCTAGAGTATTTTTAATTTCATTTATTGTGTTGTTCATCATTGTTTGTTTCATCTTTAGTTCTTCTAGGTCCTTGTTAAATGTTTCTTGCTTTTCATCCCTTCTATTTCCAAGATTTTGGATCATCTTTACTATCATTATTCTGAATTTTTTTTCAGGTAGACTGCCTATTTCCTCTTCATTTGTTAGGTCTGGTGGCTTTTTATCTTGCTCCTTTATCTGCTGTGTGTTTTTCTGGCTTCTCATTTTGCTTGTCTTACTGTGTTTGGGGTCTCCTTTTTGCAGGCTGCAGGTTCGTAGTTCCCATTGTTTTTCATGTCTGTCCTCAGTGGCTAAGGTTGCTTCAGTGGGTTGTGTAGGCTTCCTGGTGGAGGGGACTAGTGGCTGTGTTGTGGTGTATGAGGCTAGATCTTGTCTCTCTAGTGGGCAGGTCCACGTCTGGTGGTGTGTTTTGGGGTGTCTGTGGACTTATTATGATTTTAGGCAGCCTCTCTTCTAATGGGTGGGGTTGTGTTCCTGTCTTGCTAGTTGTTTGGCATAGGATGTCCAGCACTGTAGCTTCCTGGTCGTTGAGTGAAGCTGGGTGCTGGTGTTGAGATGGAGATCTCCGGGAGATTTTTGCCGTTTGATATTATGTGGAGCTGGGATGTCTCTTGTGGACCAGTGTCCTGAAGTTGGTTCTCCCACCTCAGAGGCACAGCACTGACTCCTGACTGCAGCACCAAGAGCCTTTCATCCACACGGCTCAGAATAAAAGGGAGAAAAAGTAGAAAGAAAGAATTAGTGGAAGTAGAAAGAAAGAAAGAAAGGAGGGAGGGAGGGAGGAAGGAAGGAGGGAAGTAAGGAAAAATAGAAAGAAAGAAAGAAGATAAAGTAAAATAAAATAAAGTAAGATAAAATATAATAAAATTATTAAAATAAAAAAAGAATTATTACAAAAAAACAAAAACAAAAAACGGACGGATAGAACACTAGGACAAATGGTGGAAGCAAAGCTATACAGACATAATCTCACACAGAAACATACACATACACACTCACAAAAAGAGGAAAATGGGAAAAAATCATAAATCTTGCTCTTAAAGTCCACCTCCTCAATTTGGGATGATTCGCTGTCTATTCATGTATTCCACAGCTGCAGGGTACATCAAGTTGATTGTGGAGCTTTAATCCGCTGCTTCTGAGGCTGCTGGGAGAGATTTCCCTTTCTCTTCTTTATTCGCACAGCTCCCAGCGGCTCAGCTTTGGATTTGGCCTCGCCTCTGCATGTCGGTCGCCGGAGGGCCTCTGTTCTTTGCTCAGACAGGACAGGGTTAAAGGAGCCGCTGACTCGGGGGCTCTGGCGCACTCAGACCGGGGGGAGGGAGGGGCATGGAGTGTGGGGCGGGCCTGCGGCGGCAGAGGTCGGCGTGACGTTGCACCAGCCTGAGGCGCGCTGTGCGTTCTCCTGGGGGAGTTGTCCCTGGATCTTGGGACCGTGGCAGTGGCGGGCTGCAAGGCTCCCCGGAAGGGGGGTGTGGATAGTAACCTGTGCCCACACACAGGCTTCTTGGTGGCAGCAGCAGCAGCCTTAGCGTTTCCTGCCCGTCTCTGGGGTCCTTGGTTTTAGCCGTGGCTCGCGCCTGTCTCTGGAGCTCCTTTAAGCGGCGCTCTTAACCCCCTCTCCTCGCGCACCAGGAAACAAAGAGGGAAGAAAAAGTCTCTTGCCTCTTCGGCAGCTCCAGACTTTTCCCCGGACTCCCTCCCGGCTAGCCGTGGCGCACTAACCCCCTGCAGGCTGTGTTCACGCCGGCAACCCCAGTCCTCTTCCTGCGCTCCGACCAAAGCCCAAGCCTCAACTCCCAGCCCCGCCTCGGCGGCTGAGCAGACAAGCCTCTCGGGCAGGTGAGCGCCGGTCGGCACCGACTCTCTGTGCGGGAATCTCTCCGCTTTGCCCTCCGCGCCCCTGTGGCTGTGCTCTCCTCCGCGGCTCCGAAGCTCCCCGCTCCGCCTCCCGCAGTCTCCGCCCGCGAAGGGGCTTCCTAGTGTGTGGAAACCTTTCCTCCTTCACAGCTCCTTCCCACTGGTGCAGGGCCCGTCCCTAGCCTTTTGTCTCTGTTTATTCTTTTTTCTTTTGCACTACCCAGGTACGTGGTGGGGTTTCTTGCCTTTTGGGAGGTCGGAGGTCTTCTGCCAGCCTTCAGTAGGTGTTCTGTAGGAGTTGTTCCATGTGTAGATGTATTTCTGGTGTATCTGTGGTGAGGAAGTTGATTTCCGTGTCTTACTCTTCCACTATCTTCCTGGAAGCCCCCCTCTTCTAAATAACTAGGCTTTAAAATGCTTAGGCCCTGGATCCTACCTCACCCAGTTTCTGACTAAAACTGAAGGCTGCTGTGAATCTTAAACTACGCTTAAAACAAAAATCTTAGTAAATTTTTTTAAATTAAATCAAATAGGATCACATAATAATTCACAGAGAAAAGACTTGGATACCTAAAGTATTCAAGGGTTTCAAAAACTTGATTTAACTATATTTCACATGTGAAAAATGTAACAATAACTGCAATTACTTAGAAGACTCTACTACTCTTACGGTAACCTTAAAATCTTGAGAAACCTTCTAGAGTTGTTGAAAAAATTTTAAAAAGCATCTGAGCATAGTGTGTGTATGCCTGCATGTGCATGTGTATATATATGTCCGTGTGTTTGGGGGAACAAGGTGCAGTTGGGAAGGGAATTGAGAGGTTACAGAGGTAGACTCTGATGAGGGCATTCTACATATATGCAGGCTAGAGGAACTGGGCTTGAGCATTTAGCCTACTGTTCCCAAGAATGACTAGTCAGTCCCTCAGTATGAGGAGGATTGGTTCCAAGACCCCCGACACTCCCCCCCATCCCTGCAGATACCAAAATCCTTGGATGCTCAGGTCCCTTATATAAAATGGCATAGTATAGTCAGCTCTCCATTGTGGTGGGCTCCACATGCTGGGATTCAACCAACCACAGATGTGAAACCCATAGATATGTAGGGCCAACCTATTTGGAATCATCCTGGGATCCTAATTTTTTAAATGACTATGGGTGTCCCTAACCTTAAAGATTCATATTTAATAGGTTTAGGGAGGGAGGGGCCTCGGTATCAATATCTTTCAAAATTTTTCCAGGTCCGATGTGTAGCCAGTGTTGAAAATCAATGTTTTAGATGAGAAGAAGCAGCATAAAGATTTTAATTAGCTGAGTAACGTGATGTGATTTGCCTTATAGAAAGCTCTGTCAGAAATATGGAGTAGAAGGGACACAATTGAACACAGTAGCATACAATTTATTAGAAACATAAAATTGTTAGCAAACAATCTAAAACCAATAACCAGAAAACAGTTAATTGAGAGGAAAAATACCTCTGACTCCATCTCTGTATTATTCTTTATTGACTGGATAAATTGAACTGCTCACACATCACAGAAGACAATTTATTTGTGTTTTGAATTATGTGGCTTCTAAGATCCCAGCACAGTCTGAATTTTAGTCCCTAGATTTAGATCTTTGTTTCCTGTTGAACATTAGATGTTACACATAGGTTAAATATTATATAATTAGATTTCTGTATAATATATAAAATTATTTTTTCATCTCTTTTGAAACTCTTTATGTTCATTAACTAACCATGGGAAATAAATTAAAAATCACAGGTAGCAATAAGGATACTGATTAGAGGCAATGTTAGGATATCTATAAATGTTACTGAATTATAGTACTGAAAGGGATAGGAATATTTATGGAGAGAAAGTCCTAATACTAGATTAATTATGGGAGGGTAACCACTATTTAAAGCCCTAGGTGATTTTACACAGAAGTTAAGCACATATTTATTAATGTTTGGAAAAGAACATCTTTTCTAAAATTTTTTTCTCTCCTAATCTTGCCCTGAGAACTGACAGTTCATTCATTTGGATAAAGGAACTGTTCCAATTTTAATTGAATCAGAGGTCAAGAAAGGGACTGTATCAGCTACTAAAACCCAGTGTTATCTGATTATTTATAAAATTGTAACTAAATAAGAGTAGATCACTTTCTGGGTGACACATTTCAAAATGTGAGTTTAAAGGCACCAAGTGAAAGGTTAGGAATGGAAATGCAGACTATAAAAATAAACAATAATAGTTAATCCAGATGGCAGAAATCATAGAGAATATCTTTTTTTTTTACATCTTTATTGGAGTATAATTGCTTTACAATGGTGTGTTAGTTTCTGCTTTATAACAAAGTGAATCAGTTATACATATACATATATTCCCATATCTCTTCGCTCTTGCGTCTCCCTCCCCCTCCACCCTTCCTATCCCACCCCTCCAGGTGGTCACAAAGCACTGAGCTGATCTCCCTGTGCTATGCAGCTGCTTCCCACTAGCTATCTACCTTGTGTTTGGTAGTGTATATATGTCCATGCCTCTCTCTCGCTTTGTCACATCTTACCCTTCCCGCTCCCCATATCCTCAAAGTCCATTCTTTAGTAGGTCTGTGTCTTTATTCCTGTCTTACCCCTAGGTTCTACATGACATTTTTTTTCTTAAATTCCATATATATGTGTTAGCATACGGTATTTATCTTTCTCTTTCTGACTTACTTCACTCTGTATGACAGACTCTAGGTCTATCCACCTTATTACAAATAGCTCAATTTCATTTCTTTTTATGGCTGAGTAATAAAATCCTCAACAAAATACTAGCAAACAGAATCCAACAGCACATTAAAAGGATCATACACCATGATCAAGTGGGGTTTATTCCAGGAATGCAAGGATTCTTCAATATACGCAAATCTATCAATGTGATTAACCATATTAACAAATTGAAGGAGAAAAACCATATGATCATCTCAATAGATGCAGAGAAAGCTTTTGACAAAATTCAACACCCATTTATGATAAAAACCCTGCAGAAAGTAGGTGTAGAGGGAACTTTCCTCAATATAATAAAGGCCGTATATGACAAGCCCACAGCCAACATCATCCTCAATGGCGAAAAACTGAAAGCATTTCCACTAAGGTCAGGAACAAGACAAGGTTGCCCACTCTCACCACTCTTATTCAACATAGTTTTGGAAGTTTTAGCCACAGCAATCAGAGAAGAAAAGGAAATAAAAGGAATCCAAATCGGAAAAGAAGAAGTAAAGCTGTCACTGTTTGCAGATGACATGATACTATACATAGAGAATCCTAAAGATGCTACCAGAAAACTACTAGAGCTAATCAATGAATTTGGTAAAGTAGCAGGATACAAAATTAATGCACAGAAATCTCTGGCATTCCTATATACTAATGATGAAAAATCTGAAAGTGAAATCAAGAAAACACTCCCATTTACCATTGCAACAAAAAGAATAAAATATCTAGGAATAAACCTACCTAAGGAGACAAAAGACCTGTATGCAGAAAATTATAAGACACTGATGAAAGAAATTAAAGATGATACAAACAGATGGAGAGATATACCATGTTCTTGGATTGGAAGAATCAACATTGTGAAAATGACTCTACTTCCCAAAGCAATCTATAGATTCAATGCAATCCCTATCAAACTACCACTGGCATTTTTCACAGAACTAGAACAAAAAATTTCACAATTTGTATGGAAACACAAAAGACCCCGAATAGCCAAAGCAATCTTGAGAACAAAAAATGGAGCTGGAGGAATCAGGCTGCCTGACTTCAGACTATACTACAAAGCTACAGTAATCAAGACAGTATGGTACTGGCACAAAAACAGAAAGATAGATCAATGGAATAGGATAGAAAGCCCAGAGATAAACCCATGCATATATGGTCACCTTATCTTTGATAAAGGTGGCAGGAACGTACAGTGGAGAAAGGACAGCCTCTTCAATAAGTGGTGCTGGGAAAACTGGACAGGTACATGTAAAAGTATGAGATTAGATCACTCCCTAACACCATACACAAAAATAAGCTCAAAATGGATTAAAGACCTAAATGTAAGGCCAGAAACTATCAAACTCTTAGAGGAAAGCATAGGCAGAACACTCTATGACATGAATCACAGCAAGATCCTTCTTGACCCACTTCCTAGAGAAATGGAAATAAAAACAAAAATAAACAAATGGGATCTAATGAAACTTCAAAGCTTTTGCACAGCAAAGGAAACCATAAACAAGACCAAAAGACAACCCTCAGAATGGGAGAAAATATTTTCAAATGAAGCAACTGACAAAGGATTAAGCTCCAAAATTTACAGAGAATATCTTGAAAGGAGAGAAAAGGGTGAGGCCAGAAGAGAAAGCAAAACTGAAACAGAATTAAGAGGGCCCTGAACCCAATGAGAGGTGTGAAGTTATAGAGCTAGAAGGAATATTAGAGATCATCTGCTCAATACAATTACTCAGAATCAGCATTGGACCTCAAACTTCAAGGCTTCTCCCTCTGAGTTCAAAGGTGTTTTCAACTACGTGTAGCAAACTTTCTAGTACATAAAATATTCTTTCTTGAAATGTACAGACACATACACACACTCCTTTGGGCTTGTTTTAGACCAGTACTGGTTATAAAGCATGGAATTATTGCTGAAAATATGCCTGGGGTTTCTCTCTAATACAATATGGAGTGAAGACTAAACATAGTAACAGAGTGGATAATATAGTCTATGCAACAGAAAAACTTCTTTTCTTCCAGGATTTCCATCTTTGTCCCTAAAGTAGGAACTCCCCACTTCAAAATTATAGGGTGCTGGTAGGAGATAGTTTGTATTTGTGGAGCTTCTCACCTCTGCCTGCACATAAATGCTACAACCAAAGAGGTGCTTAAAAAATACCCACTCTCAGATATCCTGATTTAATTAGTTGATTTAATGATTGAGAACCATTGCCTGGGTGGATCTGGGAGGAAGGTTCTATAAGTTTCCCTGTCTTTCTCCAGCAGACATGAGTCCCCTCTCTGTAACATGTGCAGAATGATCTAAACCAGCAGTTTTCTATCTGCAGATCCTGATAATGCTTGGCTGGGTCATCGCAAGGCATAGACTTGCAGATAAGTGTGAGGAAACATTTGGCCACAAATCAATAAATGATATCAAGCCTATTTACACTTTTGTAGGGATCCCATTTTTAATCCATTGGTTGGTTCAGAACCTATAGGAGGAAAAGTAGTACAGTCAGTGGTTATCTTCACAGCCCATTTGTTAAGGTGTAAGCCATCAGAGAAAAATATTTTGCAAGCTTGGTAAATAGGATGTCGTAGTACTTAACATAGATATAGTCCACATTCTTTTAGTAAGTATATCTGTAAGTCAAATGTCAATGGGATTTCAGACAAAATAAAAAGATCAATCTTTACACTATGTCAAATCTACATATTATTTACACCAACAGATTTTAAAGCTAACCCCTTAAAAAATGTAAAAATATTTGAATAGGGGAATATATCTATCTAAAATACCTATCTGTAGATTTACCTGTCAAGACAGGATATTTTTTATTTCTTAATTAAAGACATATGAATGCATATTAATATCTTTAAATTTACGCCTTCCAAAAGCACTTGTTTGCCAAATGATCAAACAAATAAGGATACTGTAACTAGAAAGACATGCAATCAAATTTACCCAGAAGTGGAAACTTGAATCTGCCTATGTGTTGATTCCAGTAGTAAATCAACAATCTATTTGTAATCATTTTTGAGGGTAAGTCAGCCTTTTTCTTAAAATTGATTGTATTTATCCAGATTATTTAATTTTTAAGCTAAAATCCACTCTTTTACTTACATTTCAGTTAAATATGTAAACCATATTGAGAACATATTATTAAACAAGGCAAACTGTATAATTCATACTTTATTTTTCTGGGTAACTAAGTATTTTAATGAATTTGTATTTCATTAAGTTGTCTGTATATATAACACACACACACACGTATTTATGTGTCATACATATAATCTACTCAATGAAATCAATTTGTAGGTTTACTGTGATTTAAGTTTGCACCTTAATGGAAATAGTTATGTTGTTCTAGAAAAAAATAGTATGTATGTATGTGTAAATATAAACATACATAAGTATGTGTGTCTGTTGGAGGGGGATTAGTGCTAACATACAGCTCTTGCATATTGCATGCAACCAGGCTCTAATAATGTTTTTATCTTTTGTTTTGATTTTTTGTTTCATTTTCTTTTTGTTTTTTCAGGCCAGGCTTTATTGGGGCCCCTGCTATAGCAGGGGGGAATGAGAACAAGCAACAGGTTCCCTTGCCTGCTCTCTCCCTATTGGCGGGGGGTGGCGAGCTTGTTCCTTATGTGGGGTGAGAGTGAAGGCGGGTCCAGGGGTCGGGCCAGAGGGGTAGCTTAGGTAGTTTGCCACCTCTTAGGTGCTGCTGTGTGCAGGGGGCATGTGCAGTACCCTGCTTTTGCTCCAGGCTCTTCAAAAGTAGCAGTTGGGTTTTTGGTCTCTTTGTATCTTTTGTCCAGAATTTGACCCAACTGCACATGAATGCAGTTATTTTAGTCCCTTATAGCTTCTTTACATTTTGTTGCCAGAGGAGACGTGTGTCCAGGTGCAAGCACTGCAGCAAAGGGTCCCAGGTCCCAGCCCGTCTCATTCCCCGCTGATGAGACTCTACACCCTTATTCTTAAGCGGTAAGGGGCCCAAGGTCTCTTCTTCTGTAACTGCTTCCTGCTGGACAGGGGCCACAGACCCTAGCCTACCTTAGGGGCATATAAGTCCCTTGCTGACTGTTCCAAGGACCTGTAGGGACCTGGGCCACAATGTTTTTAAATGGAGAGCATTAGCTTAGGAATTCATATTTACCTTGGAAATAACATTTATCAAAGATTGCTTTTGAAAGGTATGTATTCATTACCTTACTTCTCCCCAGAAAATGTGTCCTGTTGGTTCTCTTCTCCAGTTGTTGTCACTGCACACTGACCATTTCACGTTCATGCTTCATCCCTCCTACAGTGTCACTGACAAAGGTCAATCCATCACTCAACAGTATCTCAGCCTTTCTTGTCTTATTTCTTAAAGTTGAATAGTGGCACTCAGGGTTAACACTGGTAGAACTGAGACGTCTGTCTTTTTTTTTTTTTTAAGAAGATGTTGGGGGTAGGAGTTTATTAATTTATTTATTTTTGGCTGTGTTGGGTCTTCGTTTCTGTGCGAGGGCTTTCTCTAGTTGTGGCAAGCGGGGGCCACTCTTCATCGCGGTGCGCGGGCCTCTCCCTATCGCGGCCTCTCTTGTTGCGGAGCACAGGCTCCAGACGTGCAGGCTCAGCAGTTGTGGCTCACGGGCCTAGTTGCTCCGCGGCATGTGGGATCCTCCCAGACCAGGGCTCGAACCCATGTCCCCTGCATTAGCAGGCAGATTCTCAACCACTGCGCCACCAGGGAAGCCCTGAGATGTCTGTCTTTAATGTCTTCTCTGACTCCAGAAAAAGTCTCTCCTCATCTGTTCCTTCTCTGCTGTTCTTGAGTCAATCAAAGACTCAGGAGTGCTTTCTGCCCTGGCAACCTAAATCCCTCAATGAGTGCCCAGATAAGCCTGCCTAGAAGTGTTATCCACTTTCTCTTCAGCTCTCCATATGGTGCACCTTATTTCATATGGGGCTAATTTCAACCAGCTGTGACACTGTATAAGAAATGTAAAATATATTTGTTTGAAAATAACATTTTCCAAAGTGATCAACTATAGAATATTAAACCCAGTAAATTCCCTGGTAGAGAATTGTGGGGACAGAGGGTGAGGTGAGGCAAGTTTCTAAAAAAGTTTAAGTTTACTGCCATAATGCTTAATAACTTAACAAAAGTCCTGTGTGTTTCAGTAAAGAAATCTGTTTCAACTTGTAAGCTCAACGAGTCCTAAAAGGACCTATCCATAAATGTATTTTTATCATCTAACACCTATTAACATCCTTACAGGAAAAAGTTACATGTGTATTCTTGCTTCAATTAACATAAAATCATTGCCTCGAATATTATGTGTTATGTCATTTACTCAAATGTTATGCATAACGTTTGAACTAGTTTCACAGAGAGCCCAGTTGGAGGCCTGGAGGAAATGAGCATTCTCACGTATAAGTCTCATAAATGTTGCAGTTTATCGGGATGAGATAAAAGGATGAATTCTCACCAAAGCCTCACAGGCTTAGGGGTGTGGGCTCTGAAGGACTCCCCATCCCCCACAGCAGACATGTGTGGCTAGTGGCACTGGGGTTCTACCTGTCCCGGGAGAAGAATGGCCACATCTCTTTCTCAAGAAGGAACTTATCAAGCTTTCATACTTCCAACCATGTCACCTAGAACTTCAACCTTTAGCAAGCTGTGTCACCTGGATCCAAGATTTAGATATCAGGTAAAACTTATAACTTTGCCTCTGGTTTCTTCTTGCTTCCTGGACCACAAATTATGTAACAATGACTAGGAATCAGACATGTCCAGTCACTCTGCAGCTGCACAAGGAGAACAAGCCTGTGGACCTGTGTGGTCACATGATCCATTATGTGGAGACTTTGATGGAAGTGATCACAGCCAGTCTGGGCCTGGCTACTGCACTGTCCACATGAGAATTTTCTCTGCAGCTTGAATACCAGGAAAAATATTATCTCCCATAATATTGCTATTTTTATTCTGATGAAACTTTCATTGCATTTTAACAGAACATTTCCTTCAGAAACAGAACTTCCCAGTGTGACAAGGAGCTTAGAGACAGGTTTTAGGTTTAATTGAAACCACGTTTTGGGTGCATGACTTTTTGTTTTGTTTACCCAAAATTGAAATATATGAACAACTCAGACAACTCAGATCTATTTTGAAACAGAAAAGAATAAAACAAGGTAAAGAATAAAGTTAATTTAAACACACATGTAATTTTCAGCAGCTATCAGAAAATTATTAGAATTTGTGAAGAAATCTCTATTCTCTCTGCATTTATAATGCTGAAGAATATATTTGTAATGATTACCTTGGAGATCATTAATGAAAACTAAATTTATATAATATCCATGTACATGCTAAATATATTTAATATGTTCTAATTCTTTTGTATTTGGTAATCTATTTGTGGTATGTATAAACCAATGTACAGGTATAATAAAATATCAGGGCTTCCCTGGTGGCGCAGTGGTTGAGAGTCCGCCTGCCGATGCAGGGGACACGGGCTCGTGCCCCGGTCCGGGAAGATCCCACATGCCGCGGAGCGGCTAGGCCCGTGACCCATGGCCGCTGAGCCTGCGCATCCGGAGCCTGTGCTCCGCAGCGGGAGAGGCCGCAACAGTGAGAGGCCTGCGTACAGCAAAAAAAAAAAAAAAAAAAAAAAGAAACAATAAAATATCAGAATTTGACTTTTATAGTTTTTACTTTCTTGGGATTCAATGTATTGATACATGTCCCCATAGAAATGCTTCAGTAGTAGTTAGTAGTTAGTAACTGATTTCAGAGCACTGGAAAAGCTATTAAGCCACATATTTACTCAGATGTTCAGGAACAGATATTCTAAGGAAATCTCTCTCGTGCAGACACACACACGTACAGACACACAGAGATGCAAACACACATTTGTGGAATAAACGTCCGCTCATTCTCTTTAACATTGGACGAACTCTCCAAGAGCATTCAGTAGTAGGATCCTCTTACGTTGGATTCAGACCGAGCTCCCAGGACATGGGGGACAGTGAGGCATGGACTGGCATAGGACACGAAGGGTCTCTTAATATAGGAGAGGATCAGGGGTTCAGTCTGAAGAGTAGGGAGACTAGTGCCTACTCATAAGTGTTTTCAGTGGGCTTCAGAGGGAAGGGATAATATTTCCAGGAGATATAACAGAGAGGGCCTTCTACTGCCATGACCTTCAGAACAGGAGATGTTCACAGTGGGGGAGGGAGACTGGGCTCTCAAAACCTCAGAACTGACTGGAAGCATCTGCTGGGTCTCACATGGAAATAGTGGCTCACATATTTCCATTGCTAAACATTCTGAAGAAATAAGATTCTGCTGAAATACTAAGAGACCCCATCATCATATCTGTATTCAAAACATCTTTTTCTTTTATTCAATCAAAGGTGATTAGAAATGAAATATGAAATGAAACCATACCTGCTCCTTTTCTAGATTGACCATTTCCCTGTAACAAAATATCCTTGCTTGTATTATTTACTAATGAGCCTTTCCTGCTTTCTTTTTTATATGGTTCAATAATATCATTTTGATAATATTTGAAATTGACTGTTATTTGCATCTGATATCAAACTCTTTACTGTAATGCCATCAAATTCTATTTGATTATTTAATGTCACCACTTGCTCAGCTATAACATGTGCATTGAGGATGCTTACATCTGATATTTAAGACAGAGAAAGCAGGGGGGGAAATGCTATTATTTAGGACAGTAAAAATGTTATTTCAAATTTGTTATCCCTATGCGAGCCCCAGACATCTGGTTCAAGGGGAGTGACAAGTTTAACAGAGGAGGATTACATTACAAATAGTGCTTAAATAATACAAATTATCCTTTGAGAAACTCTCCTTCAGACCTGTACTTAAAATGATTTATTCAGGATGCAAAAGTACTTTCATTTGTCTCTATTCATCTTTGGTCTTACTTTCGAGAGCCGGTTACAGATATAATTCTGCATGTTGTCAGCTACTTGAACCCAGTTCTTCCATTTATGAACTTGAACTTCAACTCTGTATTGTCAGAAGAGTAGTGCATTATTTCACTGCTAGCAGTGTGAGTCTATTTTAATGGAAACTATTTTATATTTATGATTTCAAATGAAAATCAGTTATAAGTCCAGTTAAATCACAAATTGATTAATGTGGGTCTCTTGCCAGTTGAAGAGGTTTTTAAGGGCTCAAGCTACAGATGGCTGACTGCAGTGTTTTGATCAGTAATATTTTAGAATTTCGAAATAGTAAAAACTGTGGACATTAAAATTCCGTGGCAACGGTTTGAACATTCAACAAGACAAAGGATCTAGTTATCAGGAGGCAATTGTATTCTGTTTGCTAAATTCATTTCCCTATAATATTTCAGTAAGATATCTCTTGAAAAATACAACAGTTTTATTATTATTACTGCAATACACATTTTCATGATTACAACTTAGTTAATGCCCTTTATTTGATTATTCAAACAGAAAAGATCAAATGTGATTTCTGGCTTTGTTAACCATTAGTGGACCCTTAAACTTGGTAATGAACCAAAACAGATCACTTTGTTACAATTAATACAATAACCTACATGATATAATTGCTATAAGGAGAAATGTCAATAATGGTTGTTACATTTTAGTTTAATTAAAATGTATTTCCTTGAAAATAAAAAAAGCTAAAAAGCCATATCAATATATTTTTTCTGAATTATTCCTTCATAACTGTATATCAACCTCAGTAATTCATGTATCGACCATTATTTCAGCCCCTAAAGCCACCTGCAGGAAGGAGATCTTAAAACCTTGCAATAGCATTCACTTTCCTTTCACTATAATCCTTCATATAGTCATTTCTGAGCCTCTTAGTTTCCATCAAGCATAGTTGTATAGAGAGCTCAAATCTACTTACAAGCTCTGTCTGGACTGGCAAAGTTTTTTTATCCAAAATGAAAGAAGCAAGAGAGACAGGGAGGAAAGGAATAAGAGAAAGAATGAAATGAAGGAAGAAGGGAAGGAGGATGGATGAATGGAAGGGAGGGAGGGAGGAAGGAAGGAAGGGAAAGATGGAAAGGAAGGAAAGAAAGAAAGAAAGAAAGAAAGAAAGAAAGAAAGAAGAAAGGAGGAAGGAAGGAAAGAGAAACAAAGATGGAGAAAGAAGATGTGGCACATATGTACAATGGAATATTACTCAGCCATAAAAAGAAACGAAACTGAGTTATTTGTAGTGAGGTGGATGGACCTAGAGTCTGTCATACAGAGTGAAGTAAGTCAGAAAGAGAAAGACAAATACCATATGCTAACACATATATATGGAATCTAAGAAAAACAAAAACAAAAAGGTCATGAAGAACCTAGGGGCAGGATGGGAATAAAGATGCAGACCTACTAGAAAATGGACTTGAGGATATGGGGAGGGGGAAGGGTAAGCTGGGACAAAGTGAGAGAGTGGCATGGACATATATACACTACCAAATGTAAAATAGATAGCTAGTGGGAAGCAGCCGCATAGCACGGGGAGATCAGCTTGGTGCTTTGTGACCACCTAGAGGGGTGGGATAAGGAGAGTAGGGGGAAGGAGACGCAAGAGGGAAGAGATATGGGGATATATGTATATGTATAGCTGCTTCACTTTGTTATAAAGCAGAAACTAACACACCATTGTAAAGCAATTATACTCCAATAAAGATGTTAAGCAATAAATAAATAATAAAAGTCAATACCCACCATAAAAAAAAAAGAAAGAAAGAAAAGGAAGGAAGGAAGGAAAGAAAGAGAAGGAAGGAAGGAAGGGAGGAAGGAATAAAATTGACACATAGCTCAGTGTTTTATGGGAATTAAAAGAAAAGATAAAGAATCATTTACAGTACCTGGCCCACAGTAGGAATTCAATAAATAAGAAATATCACTGCTACTATTATAAATGTATTGGTAAAAGTGTTTGAAATGAAATATGAGACTAAAAATTCTTATGCCCTGTATCCTGGCTTCCCTTCTTATCTTCTAACCCTTGCTTATTAGTGAACTCCCTTGCTTATTAGTGAACTGACCATCCCAGATCAGTGTACACATGTGTTTCACTTAGCAGGGTTCTGCTTTGACTAAGACTATGTGGGGAAGAAAAGAAACATTTTATACCCTTGCCTAGATTACTGAGGTGAAATGAAACGGGAAGCAATGTAGGAATATATGAAAATTTGCTATGTAAATGTCTTTTGTCTCAAAAAACATAACTCAAGAAAAAATACGTTTGTCCAAGGGCTTAACCATGATTAGTAGGACCAAAAATGATTAAATGTGGAAAAAATACAGATGTGTAAGAAAATGATGATTAGAGAGCATGGTTATTCAAGGAAAGGACTTGGAGGAAAAGTTTAGATCCCAACTGATATATAGCAGGCTAACCCTATCAACAATAAAGAAATTTTTTAGATCCTGAGTCCCTCTTAAGTCTAGAGCTAAAATAATACTTCCTCATTTTATTTGATTAGACCTAAAAATTGCTACTTAAATCAGTCAGTGAAAACATTTTGTTGACAGATGTTGTTAAACCTTGTTATGTTGGGGAATGAGGGAGGAGAAATAACTTCATCTGGATGGGATAAATATTACCCACCACAATTTTCAAAAGCACAATTCTCCCTCTCTCCCAAATAAACCAGTATTAGTTATCAGAATCACTCACTTGAACTGTAGCCCAAGTTCCTCCCTAGGCTTTCAAGAACATTATTTGACATGTGAAACAGGCATTTCAGGTGGACCTACTCAGTTACTGTTAATCACTGCAACATCTTTCATCTTTCAGCCATATCTGTACTGTACAACCCTTTGCATTTTCATTGATCTTCCAATTACTTTTGACCTAGGTTGACAGAAAATGAGTATAAACTAAACTGTATACTGTGGCTGTCTAATTACGGAAGTTCTAAAAGATCTGTTATTTAATTCTCCTATTCAACTAAAAGTCAGTAGAACCTGTCTTCTCACCTGTTAGGTAACAGGATATTAAACACAGTTATCCCTCCTTTTTTTTTTTTTTTTTTTTTTTTTTACTTCTTGAGACTACTTTTGCCTGATTTGGATATCTGACTCCCTGACATAGGAAATATGATGTTTGGAACAAAATTTGTGTGTCAGATTCTTTAGACGGATTATGAACACTTACACAGAAAGTAGAAAGTAAACATAATGACCTGCAAAATACAATCTGCAGCTAATCTAAGAGACTGTGGAGTAGGGACCCCTTGGTAACTCTTTTCACAATTCTTCAATTCTGAATTTAAACCAGTGCTGGTGATGTGGAGGTGATAAATGAGGACCGCTTGTTCCTGAGTGCAGGGCACCGTGCTCAACTGCATTCTCTATTCATAGTGTATATTGTATTACACCATGAATGATGAGGTACACCTGCCTAAAATGAGGTCACCCCCAGGAGATGCGGGAATGTCTTCAGCCATGTGTATATAAACCTGAACAGGAAAGGAGGTCTCTGAGCTTTCAGAAGATTTTATGTAACCCTCCTTACTCAGACTTACCAATTTGCAATTGTATGCCCACTTCTGAAGGCTTTGTAGGTTATCTGGAAATTTAAACTTCTGTCTGTCATAAAAAATAGTGTGGATTTCCCTGCTGCGTACCCTCACTGGCCCACTACTGTCTGCATCTTTTTGTGAGCAAGCGTATTTGGTTTACCTAAGTCATTTGTGTCAGTCTCCTTCAGTCTAAATCTCTAATTTACATTAGTAGATGTAAATACTTTGATTCTAAGGTCTCTGGTTATTTCAACTCAACAACTCCTACGAATTGAACAATATATGTATTTCTATTTTGATTTTACATTAGGGAAACTCTATCATGGATTGATTTAAAAAATTATGTGAAGTCTTAATATAGGTAAAAGGCAAATCTGGGATGAAAGGGAAGGCTTAGGGATTCAAGTGTAGCACATTTTCTATTATATCCCAGTCTGTATAGAGTTAGAGAACATAACTTCTAAACTGAATTGACAGCATTGTGGTACAGATCAAAAGCAGTGATACATGTGAAAATGGTTTTTCCACATAAAACTATTCAAGCTTTATAGAACCTCCTCCTGCCTTCACCTTTAGCCGCTGAGAAGTAGCTTTGTGATGAAACTAAAAAATAGAAACAACTTTCCATTGTTTCAATTGTATTGTTTTAGAACTATGTAGGCTAAAATATGACAGTGACATTAAATTCAATCTAAAAAATTATGGAGTGGGACATGGGGGATGGACGTATTGAGAGGAATACATACCATTGAAGAAAAAACAGGAAATCAGATAATGATGATACCATACGTATTAATATTGGCTTAAGACCAGTGCTTTTAGAGGGAAAATTGAATAAGGCAAGGATAAAATTACACAAAAAATAAGCTCACGCTGGAAAGCCCTGTTTCAAAAGCGTCAGTTGATACAGATTAATCTAATAATGCTGAATCAAAAGCACTACACCTGGATACAGAATTTTGTAGATTAAGGTCTGAGGCAAAAATAGTCTTTTCTTTCAAAGAGCTTCCTGAATAAATATTTTCCAAGAAAACTTACTTGAATCTTTGATTATCCATTGGTTATCTTTTAAAATACCCCTTCACAAGTCAAATTAAGATAATGAATACAAAGTGTGCTTATGTTGCTATCAGTGCTGGCTTCTTATTAGTCTTAAACTTCTACTCTATCAGCACATAAGCAAACTGGGTGAGACTTTATGTTAAACATGGGAAAGGCGGGGAGAGGAGAAAGCCCTTAAAGTGCTAATTTTAGAAGCATAAATAATTGTATCTTTTTATCCAGCTGACTGTTTAGCATTATATGGTCACAGTCTAAGTTTATCTTAACCACCATTCAACTTAAACATTCCAAAACACAAGTATATAACTTAAAATTCAATAATTTATGAAAAAAGGGTACATACCTACCCACTTACCCAAACATACTCACATACCCAGGAAAATTTGTGAAGAAAAAAGAGGGAGCACAGACCTCTGA
Source organism: Lipotes vexillifer (assembly GCF_000442215.2). Lineage (NCBI taxonomy): Eukaryota > Metazoa > Chordata > Mammalia > Artiodactyla > Lipotidae > Lipotes > Lipotes vexillifer. The sequence goes on along the minus strand of NW_006792822.1, from coordinate 1,176,796 downwards.
TTCTGAGTCACAAATCACAGTCAAAGACTTGGTGTTGCTCCCTAGGCAAACCTCTGATACCATAAGTGGATGCATGTTTCCTCTCAAATTACATTAATCTCCTCAGAGTATCAGCTAGATAGTACATTTCAGTCCCCCTCCACCGCTTTTGGGAAGAGACAGCGTATTGAAATAAAAATATGACATAAGATCAAAGATATAATGTCATAAACATGAGCACTCCCAGCCTAAACTTCATATATTTCACTTCCAAAATGCAACCAAATTATGTTTATCTTTACAAAAACCAATATGAATTTTATTTTTCAAATTATCCAAATGAGAAGAGTTGAAACTTGGAGATAAATTTACTTACTCTCATTTAAATCTGGTTTTTAAGTTAAATCAGACCTCATAATACATTTCATTAGGGTAATTTTCACCTTAAGACCTATCTTCAGAATGAAAGATGTCTTAAAATTGTCTTGCTATTTTCTCACTGCACCATACCCATGTCTCTATAATTATACGTATGGATATGAAGCCATTAGTTGATCCTAACCCTGAAGTCATCCTATCTCTGTACTCCAGGTTTCCGAAACTAATAAATTTCTACGTTGTGCCAGTTAAGCCAGATTTTCCATTATCTAAAGCCAAACACATCCAAATTGATCCACAGATTTTTTCCCCCCAAAAATAATCATCATGTCCAAAAGCATGTGGTTCTGGCTAGAAGGAAAGAGGTAAGCCCTTGGAACTGTAAACTGGCTCAAGGTAGAAAGAGTCAACTATACCTGATGAGTGGAAGTCCAACTCAGTAGGAAGAATACAGTCAACAGATGGTAATGCAAGTAAACATTTGGCTTCCTGAACGTTCAACATGATGTCATGAAGGGGCCTCTACAGGCAGCACTCTGAAACTCAGCAGAGCAAGTGATAAATCTGTCACGATGTTCTGTCCCAGCCCCAGAGGCAGTGTTGAGGAAGAATTCTTCCTTTCTTAGAAGGGGAGACAGATAAGAGCAAAGCAAAAATCCAGCCTTAGACAGATTCTGCTACTAGTTAGATGACAAAAACAGGACTTGGGCCCTGGTAATAACACAGAGAGAGAGAGAGAGAGAGAGAGAGAGGGAAGGGGTGTGGGGAGGGAGGAAGATCTGATATGAACAAAGAAGCAACCTATGTTAAACAGGGGACAGATTTGGACGGAGTAGGAGTTATTCTTGTAGAAAAAAATGACTTGCTCTTGAGTCACTGGATTGTTTGAGCCTTTTAAATCCCTCTTGACTAAAGTCAGGCTTGATCTTATCACCTAAACATGGGGAGGCAGTGTATTGATGAGGTAAAGCATCTCTTCAGTAGAGGGCCAGGAAATCGGGAGCTGAGATACTGGTAGATCTTGATGAAAGAATCACCTGGAAAATTCCTCATTCCTTAATAACCACTTGACCTTATTAACAAGTTGATACTTAGAACTCACTTATCCCATTTCTTGGACTTTTCATAGGCCTGCGTAGCTAATACTATCATTTCAGTTTTATCCCACAGCTGATCAACTAGGAGGCTTGGACCTAGAGAACACCATAAAATGTAAAAAGTAAATTGAATCCTGAAAGAAGTGCACAAAAGAGCCTGGGGGATAATATATAAATGAGAACAGAAGTTGCACCTTCTGTTTTACCTACATTTGCAGAGCTCCTACTTGTAGCAGAATCAAAGTACATGAACTACAACTAAAACTAGTAATAGAAAAAAATAGCTTTAAAAAATTGTCTATATTTAAACCAACTTCATCACAGGCCACCAACCTATTAGGAAGATAAGAGACAGATAACTACAGTATCATTGTTTAAAATGATTTTTCAAATCTCTTTTGCATGAATTCTGCATTAATATCCAGACCATTCGAAGTTCAAGCCCCTATCAAAGCTATTTCTCCCAGTCTTTCGCTACTTCTTAACAAGGCATCTAGATTCAAGAGTAAAGCATGGCACAGTTCATAGTCTGACTGCTAGTCTCTGGTCTTTGTTTGTCTTGTATACCTGGCCTTTTCTCCTGCTGATGAGTTCAGAGGCTGGAGAAAGACATGGAGTGTTAGCACTGATGGTCTGTGATTACAGCTCCCGGGATCATAGTTATTTTTCTGGTCCGTTGATTCCATCCTTAAATTTGCAGACATTACACATCTCTGATTCTTGGGCACAAGCTCCGTATGTTGCCTCAATTAAAATGTCTATTTTTCAACTTCATATTCAGAGTCTCCTCACCCCTCATGATGGCAGCTTCATGAGAGACAAGAAATCTGTCACCTCAGCTACTTTTTGCTCCCTTGTGGATGTCACTAAGCACTAGGTCTGTTACACATCAGTGAATGTCCACAGGGAAGTAGGGTTGTTATTGGTATTTCTGGATTTTCCACTGGATCACCAACCTTCATCAATGCCATAATCTACCTTGCACAGTTAGAAGTGTGGGTTTTGACCACAACTTGGTGATGAGACTTAACATGTACATTTCTCATACGCTGTCCTTTTGGGGTCTCCCTTCCTTCATGACTCCTCTCGAAACTAGGTAAAGGGACCTTGCTTTGATTTGCTGAGAAATAAGATGTAGTGGATAGGAGAATTCCCCTGTGTCATATCCTCAATCCTCTCAATTCTGTGGCTTAATTGCAAACTAAAATTTAAATTTCTAAGCTTTCTTTTGATACATACACATTTCATTTAGGAGAAGATGGTTAGGTTGTCATCTTTATAAGGATTGAAAAAACAGCAAAAAAAATACCTTGTTATTTCTCTTCACATTCTTTTTTATTAATCCCAAACCTCTTCAAGGTAGTAAAATTTGTCTTGAAATCCTTGGAGAAAAGAAAAGTGCAATGCAAAAAATGAAAGAAAGAGAGAAGGTGATTGATATATTTTTAAATTTTCTGTTTCTACTAATTTTACTTTCTCTGGTCATTTCTTCTCTTGTTCTTCTTGAAGCACTTCTCATTTTCAAACACCACATCTCAAGGCCCGAGTTTCAAAATTGTGTGTGTATTACCATTAAGATATACAACTGAAAATTGTATAAGTAAATCAGTAAGTGAAGGCCGTAATGAATATAGCAACAGTCATACTCAAAATATTATTTAAATTAAAATTTTATTTTTGTAATATTAACATCTATATCTAGCTCTAAAAAATAGTATTGAAAGGTTTATACAGAAAAATAGGAACCTCTTACATCACCACTCAACATCCCCAAATTCTATTCCCTACTGTCAATCATTTTCTAATTCTTAGCTACTCTTATTTTTCCCTCCATATTTCCATAAAATATGCTTATACAGATATGTCTGGGATTTTCAATTTTTGTCATGTATTATTATTCCATATTATTTGTACCTAACATCTACCCTCCATGTCATAAAATTAAATGGCTCTATTGCTAGCACCATTGTTGCTTGAGTTTTTTGTTACTTGCAGTCAAAAGAAATCTTAAATGATACATGATGACAACACTGGGAAATTGCATCTACTTTACCCAACCAACCCCTTCCTTCAAAACTCAGCTCTAGAATTCTCTGTTCCTGTGAAGTCTACACTATCACCACTATTACCCTGCCCTACACACACACACACACACACACACACACACACACACACACACACACACATTCTCTTTGTATTCTGTTCTCCCATAACACCACAGGACTATGTTTATCCTTGCTTTCACATCATTTTGTTAGAATTGTTAACCACTTGTGTGACTTTCCTAAGAGACCATAACTACTAAATAGTGTAGTCCAGTGTCATTCAACTTTTTATTGTTATGAGTAACTATGGAGAATTTTTAGAAATCATTCAATACATACTTACTGAGTTGAATTTTTCAGAGTCCCTGGTTCCAGTGCTTGTTAATCTTTTATTTTATGCCTCAAGCTACTTGGTATGTGCATCATACCTCTATGATAAATAGCAATTCACTGTAGCAAGAATCTTGGTTAGAAATAGGTAGGGTGCGTTCTATCAGTACTTACGGCTATATCATAATCTTAGAGGAGAAAGCATATACAGTTTGAAACTTTCTCCCTCCAGATGACTCTAATAGGCCGCCCTTATAACCTACCCCAGATGACAGTCACTGTTCTAGATATCTCACCAAAAGTTAATGAGGCGTGGAACCCCACATTTATGTCTCTATAACAGTTCTCTTAGCTGAACTCAAATCATGCTGTCTCCAATTGGACTCCCATGCACTTCAAACCCCAAATTTCCAAAACGTTTTTTAAAACCTGCTCCTTTTCCTTCAAGTATTATCTTCATTAACAAAACCATAATTTAGTCACTCTGCTCAGAACCTTGAAAATCTTGGGCTTCTCTCTTTCCATTATCCACTGTATATAATCTGTTGTCAAAGTCGAGTTCATTCACCTCTTCTAAGTCTCTCACAAATCTACTAAATCCTCTCAAGCCCCACTGCTAAGTCTTGACTGAGGCCATGTAAGTTTCCTGCCTGAATTCTTAGGCCACCTGACTGCTTATCGTCTTGCCCAATTCTACAGTGCTGTCAGAGTGAGCTTTCTGCAAGGAAAATCTGATCATACAGTTTTCCTGCTTAAAAGTCTTTGAAGACACTTAGGAAAAAGCATAATCAATCTTCTTACTTCAACTCTGACTCACATTCCAAAGAGTTATTCCAAAGAGTGACTCAGTTCCAAAGCCAGGCTGACAGAGGTGATGCAATGCAAGATGTCAGCTCACAAACACCATTTAAATTTGCCTAGACAAATGGTTTCTCATTGTGAGAAAAAAATGCCACCCCCAAAAATGGCTATGGTCCAGCAATGTGAATAATGTAGAATCCCAGGAAGGCTTGTAATTCCACCACACAGAAGTAAGATGCTGCCTCACTACTTCCTGGGATGCTGTAGCCCAGTCTTGCCGAGGCTATGCATGCTCATAAGCAAGGGGGTTGAGTTTTGAAAACCCAGTTGGGCTTCTTGCTCTTTCTTCATCTTTGGGAAAGGGACAAAATTAATTGCAGATTTCACTCATTATGAGCAACTGAGGTTTGTCACTCAGCTTTATGTCAAGATACTCCCCACCATGGTGAGATGGAGCTCATCTCCCACCCACCCCCTTCTCCACACTCCACCACAGCAAGGTACTTTAAGAGTTAAGCTTATGACCCAAACAGGCCTGAGTATCAATAGGAGTAGAGTGGGGAATGATGACAGGAAAGAATGAATACCTGGTTGTCCCAAAGTACATTTAAGTAAGTCATCCAACCCTAAGGTAGGAGTGAGGGTGAAGGATTTCCTGAATCTAGGAAATCTTGGCCACCCAGTCTCTACAAACAGCCTCACTACTGACGTAGGCTCTCAGTTCACACTCACAGAAGATTTCTACTCGTGTAGCCCTGAATCCCACACAGTTTCACTCCTCTGATGGGCAGCCACACCTGGGGAATGACTGAATATGGGATGCTCACAAACTCATTGGAGGTACCAAATCAGCTAAAAATCTTCAATCTAAACTAGACACTTTTTTTTTTTCAAAATACAGATTATTTTGAAATGAATTGTGACACTCTACTTGGGTCTTCGTTCTTGGCATAAAATGAAACGTGATAACCAATTAAATATGGCCACTTCTATGTTAGCTCTATTAGTTGGTTTTTTTTTTTCCCTCTTTCACCTGACCTACATTATTCTCATCCACTCCAGCTTCTACACATTTCTTCTCTTTATTTTTTTTCTGTTAGTGACTCATTTGTCTAACAGTAGCTTTTTATTTCAGGATAATTGAGTTTTTGACAAAAATTAAACATTGTTCTTAACGCTTGAAAATGGTTTCCTTTTACATCATTTTCTGTTCAAATTCGAATTAATGATGGCAACTATTCTCAGAACAGAATCAACCATTGTAAAGTTTACCCCCGAAGAAAAACTTTTCAAAGATTATAGGGAAACAAATGAGTAATATAAATAAAAAAAGATTTTTCCCACATTCAATTATATTTTGTTTTTTATAATTATTTGCTCCACATTTTATCTTTAGATAACATCTTGTTTTCTTAATTTAGGGAAAATCTTAAAACCATCTAAAGTGAAGAAGCAGGATATCTCAGAGTATTATTCTTACCTCTAAATTCTTTGGCACATTTCACTGTTTGCTATTGGTCAAATTCAGGGAAAAATTCAGGTTTTGAATGAAAAAACTCCTTAGTTTAACTCTGTCAGACGTCCTTCCTGGAAAGAAATTATATATACATATATATATAGTGTCCTAACTCAGAATTCATGGATTGACTTCAGGTTGTCAATAAATCCTCTAAGATTATATGAAAAATAATTATAAGTATTCACATGCAATGTTTTTCTTAGGATAGTTCAAATATTTCAAAATATTCTCAAATGTGCTTTTTAAAAAAGTGTATTCCCACTAAAATCTGTAGTACAAGATACATACTTGCTAAGAATAGCCAGCATTATTTTAGATAAGCATAAATATCCCTTCAAATTTGGGTTTATATTATCTTTTATTTGACAATATTAAAATGTATCTTTCCAAAAACTTCTTTTTAAAATAGCTCTGAAAAATGACATTATAATTTCCCAATCAAAGTCTACATGGATTTGGACAGATTCATTGTTTAAACTCACTCATGCTGAGAACATGGTTGTAAAAACCATGTCTTCAAGAAAGTTCTAAAGCTCATTGTTGAAAATTCATACTAATGACCCAATAAGATTCTGATGGTTTTCACTACTTTTTTCCATTAAGTGACATATATAATTCTATACATTTATAAATTCTGACAAGCTTGTTATCCGGTCTGATCCACGCTGCATCAATGTTCTCAAGACAGACTCCTTTTCTCAATAGGCATAAGTCTGAAAGTTTAAGTGACTTCTATTCATAATCACAGAGTAAGTAAATTATTGAACTGTCTCGTATCAAGGAATTTTAATATCAAATCTAGCTTTTATTTTCATAACCACTCTATCTTCTTGGATGGACAGAGGCAAAGAAACTATTTTTAATATTGCCTCTAGGAGATACTCATATTCCTAATATTTTGTTAAGAGGCCTACGCAAAATAGAGAAACAACGTTGTACAGTATCATAATGCAGGAAAATGGTATCACAAGTAACAACGGTATCACAAGTAATTAATTTTCCAAGTAATTGTTTTACTTATTTAAACATCAAATAATATATGTATACATATACACACACACATACATACATACTTACACAGTTTTGATAGAGGATTTAAAAACATATAAGCTTACATACTTCAACAGAATTATTGAGCACACTCTGTCCTTCTTATGATGAACCAGGAGCATGGTTCTAATGATTATTCAGTGTGCTAGGTTGCAGTTCAGTGAGGTACAATGAAACTGTTCCAGAGGAACTCTTTTCTCCCCAGAGCAAATGTCCACAGACTGAATTACAGTTGTTGATTTTGTCTCTTCTCTTGTCTTTCTCAACACCAGGTGTTGCATCTTAATGTTTTGCTTCATCCTCTCATTCTCCATCTCCTCTGTTTGCCTGCCTCATCCTCCCAATGGATAGCTAATAGCCTATTAACTGTTAACTAAGGGAAATCCAGATAACCAAACTTGTTAAATCCCAAACTTGTTAAATCAGTTAACTTAATTTCATGTATTTAGATCTTTTCTTCCTGGAGAATTGAAAGTAAAGTTCACAAGCTGTCATGATACAACTCCTATTCAGGGCTAATTGCATCTTTGAAGCATTACTATTATTATCATGCAATGGGAAATATAACCAGTATTAAGGATTACACTGGACAACATAGACAGATTATCTTTTCCACACTAAATGAATTGATTTTTCCCCATCTTCCTCTGCACAGAACTCATGCATTCTTTTGACTGTCATAGAAATTACTGAAATATACATATGACCCCACTCATTTTGATCAAACTGTAGAAATGTTGCTGACAGGAAAACCTAGGAAGTCTTTCAATTTCAGCTTACTTTCTATTAGTATTTTCTCAAAGTGGGAGTTGGTAATATTAAGGGTCTCTCTATTGGCCTGCAAGGTGATTCCTGCAGTATATTGTTTATATTATGATAGAGTACATTTTATTTTAGACAACTGAGTATTTAAGTTATGGCAATTTGCCTTTTTTCTCTTCCCATTTTATATATACATGACTGGTACATGGTAAGCAATAATAAATACTTATGATTTTAAAAAGTTAATAAAATCAATGTGAGAAACAGCACAGATTTTAAGTTTTTTATCCTTCTAAAAATATTTATGGTGATTATCAAAAGCATACAGACTATTTTACCAAAATGTTTGACAAGCACATTTAAACGATGTGTTATCGCTCAATATACATCAGAAAACCCCACAAACCCTCAATTAACTTATCACCATTCACTTTAATGAGCATAAATGGTACTAAGAACAGGAGGCATGTTCTGCCTGATTACAGTTTAAATGGAATTCCATATTTGAAAGTACCAAAAATCTTCGAGGAAATAAGCATGTTTACTATGCCTCTATTTGTTTCTGTTACATCTAGATCTGAATCATTCCTTAGGTTTGCAGTTCTTCTAAAGCAATAATGAATTTAAAATTAAGCATATGTCAATAATTGAAATGTGTAAGCCCTTGTGAGATGAGGTCCAGAAGATATAATTCCAAGAATGATAGTCTTCCAACGCTTCCTATCTCTTGGGTGATCTTGGGTGCTGGTCTGAGAGCACAGATCCCAGCTGCTATAGCAAATAAGCAGCTCATAACTGCAGGAACTCCCTGTAAGAAGGGGACTGAATCATGTAACAGGCCACTGAGGGAAACATTTGCCTTAGGGCTTGGCTTATTCCTGGTAATACAAAACACTTTTGTTTTCCTTTGATTTTAAGACCCAGTGCCCTGCTGAGCCATGTCATAGCCTGAGGCAAAAGGAAAGATCAATAATACTGATCACATCTTTATTTAAAATTTTTATAATGTGTTCATCACTTTTTGCATTTTGCAGTAATTTTTATTTTTTTAAATATTGCATTAAAATATTGCTTATCTTGATTTCTAAAGGTTTTCTTGGTGCCCCTTATGTTTGGCATCTGAGGGAGGTACCTTACAATATCTGTTGACTAAGTACTGACCCAGAATCTTTTGGGTGAAACCTAGGAATCCATATTTCTTTTTAACGATTTTACAGTGTAGTCCACAAACTCCTGCATCAGAAGTTACAGAATCACCAGCATCTCATTTGCCTCACCCTAGACCTGTCTTTATATTAATAAGAGAGCTCTTTATGTAAAGTCCCCTTTTATATATCTTTCAAAGCCTAAATTTATATGCAGACTTGAGTAGTTTTGTATTAAATATGTATTGACATTGCTATTTGTGGCTTTTCATCTGTTCTCATAGAATCTAGACAAGAGTTATTCAAAAACTGGTTCCCAAAGAAGTCACTGCATCTTTTTTTTTTTTTTTTTTCAATCTCTTTGCTAAGACTTTTCAAACTGTCAGCACTTTTAGTTTGAAAGACCTATAAGAGGGAAAAAGCTAGGGGCAAAGTGGAATGAAACATTACACTTTGCTGTTAGCATAATGTGGGTATCAATTATACACAATCAAAATACAGTGTTTGAAAACACTTTATAGTTTGTTTTTCATTTTAAAATATTTATTAAATATTTATTGAATACCCATTTTTGGGTGATATTAGAAACACATGAAAATATATATTAGGAAATAAGAAACAATCTAAACTGAGGTCTGGTAATGTAATGCTTGAAAAATAAACCCAGAGGAACTATAAAATATTTATTAATTCAAAACCAAGTTAGATAGTCTAAAGCTTCTAAGGCTTCATGGGAGCTCATTAATGCATGGAAAATTTGGCTGTAAATGTATTATTTCCAATTTAGAAACTATGGGTAACATGTAAAAGTCACAAAACTTATACAGAAAACAAATGCAAAACTGAAAAAATTTCACATCACAAACTGCAAAACTCTTTTAAAGGGTTTTCACAGCACAGCAGATTGTGACAAATCATAAAGAAGATTCTTGGTTAAAAGGCGAGATGCTTAACAAAATATGAAATACAGAGGCAGAGAATTAGATATCAATGATTTTATCTTTTTCCCATTTTAACATTAAAAAGTAAATATTAGGACTTGAGTATCGGTTGAACCAGGAATTCTCATGCTCGCATTGTGCTGTAAGAGCATGAATTATGAGGACTTTGGGAAATTGAAAGATCACCCAAATCTCTGAGCATTCCTAAGAAAGCTATGAGTTGAAGAAATATTATTACAGCAACACATCTTTCATTATCAAAACCCTAGCTGTTACGTCATCTATGCCTCCGCCTCCTTCCTCTCATCCGCGCAGGAAAAGAGCAAGTGATAAAGGCGCAGACAGGAGACAGAGGCTGAAACGCAACCCCAAGTGGATTCATTTAATCTAGAGCAAATACGTATTGAATCCCTCCTATACTTTCAGAACTGTGCTGGCAATCAAGTTGGATTCACAGCTACAGCTTCAATATCCAACTCTCCAAAGTTTCAAGGCCCCTCTGTTATGAATCTGGCCTCGTCAAGTTCAGAACTGTTAGGGTCAGGGAAGAGGGCAAAGGGCACCTTTTCTCCTTCACACCAGGGAGTATACACTTCCTAAAAGTTAAAGCAAATTAAAACTTTTGAAATAAGTAAATAGGAGAACCAAACTCTCTACATTATTAATTTTCACCAGAATGACTTATGAATACCAACACGTTAATGTGTATAGTATCCATTACAGATTCACAACCCATTTCCTTCCTCTCAGAAGTGTAAGGTCTTCTCTTTCTCTTCTTAAGGATCCATCCTGTCACTCTTCCCTTGCTCTATTCTAGCCCTCATCTATTCTCATTCTACACATTATCACAAGAAGACCAGCTCCATCCCAAAGTTCTCTGTAAGCCATAGGCTGGTAATGCTTCCCCAAAATGTCTCCATCACAAAATTCACTCTTAAATCCTAGGGTTTTACCTATACTAATGTGTAATCTTTACCTAGAAATCTAGACCTAATGTCTAAAATTGAATTCATTATTTTTCCTCAGCTAATGTTTCCTACCTGTCAGTGACATACATATCCACTCAGTCTCCCAAGACAGCAATCATTCTTCAGTCTCCCCTAAACCATGAGATGGGAACAGAATTGACATTCACAAAATGTGTTAAGAACAATGTATAGATAAATAAATTGATGGCATCACTCAACTTTATTCATTGACTTTATAGTGATTACCACAGAGATAAATTGGCAAAAATAATTCTTAAAAGTTAATCACATGACTGTTTATATATGTTTTATAATTTTGCATACTTTTTTAATCCAAATGTTTGTTGGATTGATTTTTAAATGTACCAAAAATATAAATATGCTTCAGAAATTATTAACCATTTTTGTGTAAAGAATTACACTTTCACTTATGTTGTCATTTATACTTCCCCTTTTCAGGGCAGCCTGCATTCTAAAGATCCAAGTAACCAATTACAATTTTTATCACTTTTAGCTAATTTAGGCTTCTATTAGGAGGTCTCTTTGAGACTAGTTAATTCGTCAGCATGCACCTAATAAAGTTTAGGTGCTTTGTCAATTCTGCATCTTGCCACATAGTTTCCTCCCTTTATTTTAACTAATTCTGTGTAATCATTTTGTTCCACTTCTAATAACATTGGATGGAAAACTGTACAAAGTGTATTTCTAGAATGTGGAGCTAATGCATTATCGTTAGCATCTGATTCTCTCTAACGATTAACTGGCAACTCAATTTCTTAAGCACCTTAGTAATACCCACTGGGCAAAACAATGGTTTATTTGAGTGAGGAAGGTTGAAAGAACCTCCTCTCTCCTCATCTTGGATGCCCTGCTACAGAAAGAGACTAACTGCAAAATAAAACTTCACCAATGGAGCCTAAAGAGCTTTAGCTTTTGTATCCAAGAGGAATGTGCATAAATACTACACACAGGTGTCTCAATAAAATATATAGTTTCCCCAAAGGATATTGCATTCTAGGGATAGATTTCGTCTGAAAGCTGTCTTCTCCTTTTAAAAACAAAGTGACTTTTAAAGATAAATTCCTCTCTCCTACACTTTACCAACTCCACCATCATAATCTAGAGATAAGAGATGAAGTAAGAAGAAAATATAGAAAGGCAGACAGAGCAGAGAAATGCAAGGAGACATTGTAGACTGGACGAAAGCAAATCGCCTCGGAAATGTTGTTGATAAAGACCTTGAATTTTGAGGAAAACTTGGAGCAAATTTATTGAGGAATATACTGGTATCAGAAATAAAAGCTAAAACAAGGAAGCAGTCATTTACATGCATGGTGTTGAACGTGAACAGAGAAGGAAAGGAAATCCATAAACGAATGATGTAAAATCAGCTCTGCTAAATAAGATTTAGACAGACACTGATCAACAGAAAATTTTCCTTGGACACATGTGGCTAAGAGTTTCATTTTTCTTAGTGAGGAAGAATTGGGAGATAACAGCACATCCATAGTGTGAAATGTGTTTAAGCTCCTATATAGTAATTTTACATATTTATTTTAATTATAGTGTGGTTCATTCTTTCTCAGATATTTTTGTGTTCTCTTTATAAATTCAATATTCTAGTGCCCAAAGTGGGAAAATCAGGTAAATGACACATATCTGTTGAATGCTGGCTCCCCCAATATATCATTCAAACAAGCTGTTAATCACACAAAGCTAGGTGTGCATTATCTCAGCAAGGATAGGAACTACTATGCCAGAGTCTTAGCCTCTCAAAGAGAAAGGTGAAGTCAGGATATTCACAAGGCTTTGGAATCTGGCTTAAGGCAGGTCTTTCAGTATGTGTGGTAGACAGGGGGTGAGATGGGGATTGGTTAGAACTGGGGAAGGATCATAATAATACTAGTTTAGGATTGGTGAACATGGCAAGATTTGGGTTTTGAAGTCAAGAGGTTTCAAAGAACTGGGGAAGTAAACAACTGTCAAAGTTATCTTTTTTTTTTTTTTTTTTCTTGCGTTATGCGGGTCTCTCACTGTTGTGGCCTCTCCCATTTGCGGAGCACTGGCTCCGGACGCGCAGGCTCAGTGGCCATGGCTCACGGGCCCGGCCGCTCCGCGGCATGTGGGATCCTCCCGAAACGGGGCACGAACCCGCGTCTCCTGCATCGGCAGGCGGACTCTCAAGCACTGCGCCACCAGGGAAGCCCTCAAAGTTATCTTTTTAAGAGTTCAATAGTTTGATATTCATCTAAATGATTTTCTCCATAACGATAAAGTTACTTGGAACCTTATCTTCCCAAGACACAGTTTCCTAGAATAATAAAATCATGATGACAAAGTCAGTGAAATGGTCAAGTCAGACTAATTTAATTTAACATAAACAGTAATCCATGTGGATAAAGTTGGTTTTGGTTTTAAAGCTTCACAGATAAAGCTATATTTTATAGCTCAACTTCTGCTAATCTACATTCAAGGTACTGAGTTAGTGTCTGTCTATATGTCTTTCTCTCTCTGTCTCTCTCTGACTTATATATAGGAATTCAGAGAAGACTGCAAAAATGATAGGGCACTTGAGAGAGGTTGTAACATTTATTTTGCACATAAAGCATGTAATGGAGTAATAGAAATTCTGGAGACAATAACAGTACAAATAAAAGTGCAGATTTTAGAAATTTTAGGGCCTGAGAAGGGAACAGAGAGCGGTCCATTGTCCTAAAAGATTGCAGTTAACTTTGGTAGAGCTCTTTTTCTTTTCAAAAGAGAAAGGTGTATGTATTCGGAAATTTCAAGTAAAATAACAAGCAAGCCTTAAACACCAGATCTACAGTTTTTGCTTAATATACTATTTCACCAACATAAGAAAGCAGGTCAATGATCTCTTGTGAAATTCCTACTTCTGATGTAATATGGAATTTGGCCTTCCTTTTCCCTTCTTCTGAAATTATAACCAACTGAGATGAAAGGAAACATTATTCTGTCTGACATTTCATGGCAGATATTTGATTCACCTCATGCAAGTACAAAAACCTCTTTTATCTAGCTTTCCACTACCTATTTCCCCTCAGAAATTTAAAATTGACTTCATGAGTGTATGATACTTCACATTCTCTGAGAATCCAGTGTAGTGATCAACTGAGGGGATCACTGATAAGTGTGGAAGGTAGAGTGTGTCAGTGTTTTTCTGTCACAGTTTATGTACATGGTAGACATTCACATTGTTTTCCAAAACAGTTGTAGTTTTATAGTCTCATACCAGTAGAAACAGAACTCTAAAAACACATTTTTCCTGAAAATGGGTAACAATTTCTCCTACATCTTTATTAGCAAAATTCCATCATCTCTCTTTCTGATCTCAAATTGAGAACTTTGTGGGAAATTTTGGATTGGCTTATGTATCAATAGATGTCCTAGTTTAGTTAGTTCAGAATGGAAATGACGGATTACAACACATGCCCATCAGCAGATTTAGAGACTGGAATAAACCCAAAGGTTTATTAAATGCTCTTGTCAGAAGTCACATCACTGGTGTGATGCATGAATCAAAATTTATTTGAAACTTGTTGCAAACAGTAGTGGAACTTCATAATATGTGCTATAAAGTCATGAAAATAAGCACCAGACTAGGAGTTCTTCTAAAAAAGCAGAGGTTGGTGCAAAGAGAATTCCAACAAGACAAGCTGAAGTCAAACTTACTTTTCCATCTAAAATGTTGAACTATAAATATTAAAGAAGAAAATCATAAGTAAAAATATATCCAAGGTATCAAAAATTTTAAAGAAATTAGATCTACTTATTCACATTGAACAGTAATGCAATAAACATAAAATGAAAGCAGTAAATTAACACTTTGAAAATATTGGGTTGGCCAAAAGTTTTGTTCAGTTTTTTCCGTAAGATGGCTCTAGTAGCGCTTAGCTGTCTTTAACAACATTAGAAACAATTTTGTTAGATTATATTGTGGCAGCTGTCATATCAGCATGCATTTAAAAAAAAAAAACTATCAAACTTGGTGAATTTTTGTGTAGCCATTTTAATATTGAAGATGGAAGGAAAAAAAGCAACATTTTTGGCATATTATGCTTTATTATTTCAAGAAAGGTAAAAACACAACTGAAACACACATAAAAAGATTTGTGCAGATACGGAGAAGGTGCTGTGACTGGTCAAACATGTCCAAGGTGGTTTGTGAAGTTTTGTGCTGGAGATTTCTTGTTGGACAATGCTCCACAGTCAGGTAGACCAGTTGAAGTTGATAGAGATCAAATCAAGACATTAACTGAGAATGATCAACGTTATACCAACCGGGAGATAACTGACATACTCAAAATATCCAAATCAAGTGCTGAAAATCACCAGCTTGGTTATGTTAATCACTTTGATGTTTGGGTTCCACATAAGTTAAGTGAAAAAATCGTTCTTGACCGTATTTCTGCATGCGATTCTCTACTTAAACATAATGAAAATGTTCCATTTTTAAAACAAATTGTGACGGGCAATGAAAAGTGGATACTGTACAGTAATGTGGAACAGAAGAGATCAGGGAGCAAGCGAAATGAACCACCACCAACCACACCAAAGGCCAGTCTTCATCCAAAGAAGGTGATGTTGTGTATATGGTGGGATTGGAAGGGAGTCCTCTATTATGAGCTCCTTCAGAAAACCAAACAATTATTTCCAACAAGTACCGCTCCCAGTTAGACCAACTGAAAGCGGCACTCGACGAAAAGCATCTAGAATTAGTCAACAGAAAACGCATAACCTTCCATCAGTATACTGCAAGACCACATGTTTCTTTAATGACCAGGCAAAAGCTGTTACAGCTTGTCTGGGAAGTTCTGATTCATCCACCATATTCATCAGACATTGCACCTTCCGATTTCCATTTATTTCGGTCTTTACAAAATTCTCTTAATGGAAGAAATTTCAATTCCCTGGAATACTGTAAAAGGCGCCTGGAACAGTTCCTTGCGCCAAAAGATAAAATGTTTGGGACAATGAAATTATGAGGTTGCCTGAAAAATGGCAGAAGATAGTGGAACAAAAGGGTGAATACGTTGTTCAGTAAAGTTCTTGGTAAAAATGAAAAATGTGTGTTTTATTTTTATTTAAAAACCAAAAGAACTTTATGGCCAACGCAATAATTTGCTAACAAACAGCACATTAGCAGGAGATATGAATTAACATAATAAAATTGAAATGCAGGAAAAAATAAAACAGTAAAAACATAAGGGAAGAAAAAAAGGAAGGACAAAATCAAAATCAGAATTTAGTATGCAACAGAAAAAAAGAAAACCAGGAAAATATTAATAGCAAAAGAGCAATATTATACCACAAATCCAGAACAACCTAAATCCAATAAAATGATGTTAAAAAAGCTTCAAAGAAAAGCAAAAAATATTAAAAGGGAACCACATTTAAAATGAAAAGTCAGTACAAAGGATTGGATCATGACAGCAAAGTGCGCACATACGTCATTTTTGTCTTCTGCCTAAAATCCTTTGAAATGACAGAAAAATATGTTTTAAAATGTATAAATCCATAATAATGCTGGTCAGCAAGGAATAATGCCAAAAGAGTAAGAAAAATATTGAACAATTTTTAAAGAGAGAAAGCAGACAGGACTGGATTGAGAACTAGGCAAGACTCGAGAAATCTCATCCGGGCATAGTGCCCGCAGGACTACCAAGGAGAGGTGCTTCAATATTATAATCAGAGGAGTCCTTCAGGATACTAGTCTTTTAGAATTAATTGAGAAAACGCCTTTAGTGAGGCTGGGAAAATGAACATCTCTCTTCTCTTTCCATTCTGCTAAATTGAGCACAGCCACCAAGTTGGCTGACAGCTAAAGCAGCCAGTACTGGTGTTGGACCCTGAAAGCCACGGCCATGCCGCAGGCCATCAATGGGTGAAGAACCTTCTCCCAGGAGGATCCCTCTTAAAAGACAAGCTGCTGACTCACCTCCCGAAAACATATGTCACTCCTCTCCTCTAATCACCAAATCTATGTGATAAGAACTTGCATATAAAAATAAAATAATTGATACTGCCAAACAAGTAAATAAATAACTAATAAGAAACATGAGACATTTTCAGATAAAAGGAAGTAAGTGGTAAATATCTTGTTGAAAAATGAATTAAAGTTAAACAACAATACACCTAGAGTTGGAAAATAGAGAAATGAGGGTGAAAACAAGAAATACCCAGCAAATTCTAGCAGAATCAATCATATTTGAAAATGTTCAAAAGGTCCTAAATAAAATACAATGAAAAAAACAATAAATCAGAATAAAATGAAGTTATTTTTAAATCAAGTTAGAAATGTTCCAATGAATAAAAGACTCATAAATGGTTATTTCAAGATTCGCCAACTCAAATACAGGTTTTTGGTTTTGTTTTTCCCTAAGTAGATAATAATGTAAATGGGGCAGGAAGTATATAAGTGAATGAGAATGGTGGGCAGTACAACCACTTTAAAACATCATCCAACAATACAAAAAAATGAATCATTAAGCCATATCTAACTATTAATAAACTGAATAAATAATGTCTGAATTATGCAAACAAAATTTCAAAATACTTGAAGCAAAAACTGATAAAAACTCAAGGATGACTTGAGAAACCCATAAATTGTAGTGAGAGGTGAGTGTGATACTCTGGCAGCCATGTGAAGGAGTCACATCAAGAGGGAAGTGATCAAAGTACATTTGAACAGAAAAAAAAAAAAAAAAGAGGGAAGTGATCAGGTATGTCAAAACTGCAAATAGGTTAAATACAGTGAGAACTGGGAATTCACATAGGAATTAGGAATTAGCATTACTTTTGTCATTAGAAACCCTGAGAAGAGCTATTTCGGGGGAGGGTGGAGATAAAAGCCCCACGGTAGTGAGCTCAAAAAGTGGAAGGAGAATTGAAGACTTTTGGTACAGAAAACTTTCTCAAGGAGTTTTACAAGTAGAATCAAAGCACAGGGCTGATATCCAGAAGAAAATTGATGTTAAGAAACTTTGGTGGGTGGGGAGAAGTGATCATAGAATTGAGGTAATTTACTATAAGCAGTATTTTTTACTTTGTTCCAGTAAGTTGCGATAGGAAGTCCAGTCATTACCTATGTAATTGAAAAAAAATCATTAAGACATTGAGTGCTTTGTTTCTACTTTGCTTTTTTAAATAACTGAGGAAAATAGCTTGTTTGTATGTGGACAGTAATAATGAAGTAAAGGGGGGAAATATGACAATTTGTAAGGCACAGAAGAAAATGGCTCGAGGAATGATTTTAACTAAGTAAGACAGTATAGGATGTGTTACACATGATTGGTGTTAGAAACAAAGAGTTCAGTCATTGGAACAGGAGGGAAGTGAGGGTACATTGTCACCAAGGCAGGTGGCTGGATACACCCTGGTGAGAATACACTGAACTTCTCTGATGGTTCCATTTTGCTCAATGAAATAGGAAGAAAATCATCAATGGAGAGTGGAGATGGGAAAGAGGTATTGGAGACTTGAGGAGAGAGGAATAAATATAAAATAATGATCTTGGAGCTAATTAGAGTATTCTTCAGGAGTATAAATTATCCATGCCAGTCAGCATTAAGGACCCATTAGAGGCTAGTGATTATGAATTTAAAGTGAGGCTGACAAATTTGTTGTGGGTTTTCCTGCAGCTACATTTGGTTACACAAGGATAGACACTGAATAGGTGAAGAGTTGGATTTAACCTAGGTTGTAATTTAGCCAAGAGTATGACATAGTGAGAGAGGGATAGGGCAATTGCGGGGTATGCAAGAAAGGGGTCACTGTTATTGACCATGCAATGAAAACCATTATGGAAGGAAGTGAGTATACTTAAAGCCATTGAAGTTTACACTTTGATTGATTAATTGTATGGTATGTGAATTATATCTCAAAAAATTGTTACCAAAAAAAAAAAAAATTAAGAAAGGGGAATTGGAAAGGAGAGGGAGGAAGAGGAAGGGAGTTGAAGAAACAGAATGATCATGAAACAGAATAGGAAAATGAGAAAAGGAAATATGCCCCCAAGACCAACAACCATTTGAGGAAACAGGGTTGTGGAAGCGTAAGCTGGGATGAAGTGAGAGAGTGGAATGGACATATGTACACTAGCAAATGTAAAATAGATAGCTAGTGGGAAGCAGCCGCATAGCACAGGGAGATCAGCTCAGTGCTTTGTGACCGCCTGGAGGGGTGGGATAGGGAGGGTGGGAGGGAGACGCAAGAGGGAGGGGATATGGGGATATATGTATGTGTATAGCTGATTCGCTTTGTTATAACTCAGAAACTAACGCACGATTGTAAAGCAATTATACTCCAATAAAGATGTTAAAAAAATTTAATTTAGCAACATTTCCTTAAACATGTCTTCCTATTTTCCTAATGTGACAATGTTTGGTGACTTCCAAATGTGGAAGATTGTAACATTTTTTATCAGTTCACATTTTTAGAGTCTATGTGTAATGGCTATTTCTACATTTTGGGTTATGACACATATTTTTATCATAATAAGACTTCAACAATAAAAGTGTTTAAGATGCTAGGAAGATTGATAAAAGGTTTTGGGAGCTGGCTGAAATATCATTAATAATTTGGTAGCATTAGTTAAAGAAAAGCAGTTTGTGTATCCATGCTGTTTAACTTGTGTGGGAATCCTCTTTCACCTCATTCTGTGTTTCCTTCTGCAAGGACCTCTTCTAGAGTAATGCTGGGGGCATTGCCCCATCCCCACACTTGCACCTTCCTGGGGTAGGTGTGATTTATCTGACTGTTGAATTTGGAAAACTAAACTTGCGGGTCCACTTCCCTCCACTTCCTTCTACAGGGGAACCTGCCTATCCCAGGCATTCTTTCTCTATGCCATAATCTTTATAGGGTAGGTCCCTGCAGAGCAAGATGCCTGAAGTGTTTCAAGACAACACACATATATAACATAGATAGAAGAACTGGAATTTGAACTCGGAGTGTGGCTTTATAGCTTACCATCTTAGGCATTAGACTACACAGCATCTGTGAGTTTTGTGTCAGGAAATTGGAATGAATACCCACGCGATAAAGTAAACAGGGAAGAAACCTCACCCCCTTGCTTGATAATGTAAAGAGTGTAAGAGGTAACTGGGATGTAATCAGATGCATTTATTTTTTGCTTTTGTTCTGATTTGGATATAACCATGCTATGGTACTTCTTACCACACCAGGGGAAATATCTGTGCTCCTGAACTTGAATCTTCAGGTTGTAGAGAAATAGAAATTGAAGACATGGTTCAGAGAGTGGATCAGGAGAGATCAAGGATCAGAATGAAACAGAAGAGTTTGAAGTCAGACAATCAAAGAAACTTTATTGAGTACTTTAAGGTATTTAATCTATACAGAGTTGCAAGTCTACTGGAAGTCAATGTGAAACAAGAAAAAAAAGGGGTTTCAAGGGAAAGGAAGCAAAACCTTGGAGAATAGAGCCACAAAAGGTAGGAAAAGGGGGGAAAAGAATAAAAGGAAAGATTGTATTCAGAATGAGACATTGGATAACTGAAGGATATAGATTTCATCATAAGACCCAAAGCAAGACAGCTTTTAAAAATTAATCAGAGAAAGGTGATCAATGACCCTGCTTTAATCCACCTCAGTTAAACAGCATACTGAAAACCATCCACCTATATTCAGGGAGAGCTAAAGCAACCAGAGTTGGTCCGTGTATCAGAAAGAAGTCAGAAAAATAAAATGATTTTATTAGAGATAAGTTTAGTTATTTTTTGTGTTTTCTGATGGATTTGTCCCATCAATGTTTCAAATGAAATAAATATTCTTATTTTGTTTTATGTAACAAAATTAAGTGTACTGTAATATTTGCAAGGTTAAAAAAATCTTTAAATAGACAATTAGGTTGATTTTCTCAATGAGAATCTAATATTTTAGCTATGCTATGTATTTGGTAGTGAGCTATGCTCTCCCACCTCAGGGGTGCCATTCAAACAAGCAAATCCATTCACAGAGTTCGAAAAGGGAAATATCTACACCAGCAATAAAAGCAACCATCTCCCACTTTATGTTTACAGGGTTTTTAAACCATATTGAAGTTTAAATCACCCTCTCCCCAAATACATGATTATGATGCCAAAGCACAGTGGCAAGGAAATAACCAAATAATATGCCTAATTTATTTCCTTGTACAGCTGATCTTGTGGAATGTTCTGGAATTGAAAATAATCTCTGCTACTTGCCTTCCTGCAAATACGCTACAGAATAAATAGTTCTCGTGAGCTTTCCATGAAAGATGGATTTTAATTATATTCACTTACTATGCAAATTAGGCTTGAATCCACCTGTTCATTAATATCATATCTGAGGTAGCAAAATAAATACACCACCTAAATTTTATTAAACATGCCTAGAGTCGTGAGATATTACAGAATGTGAATTTTTACTTTTGATACAAATTAACAGATTGTCTTATTACTTGATATAATATTTGTTGTTAGCTGATGTAAACACTTGCAAATATCATGCATATGCAGGATTTCTTTCTTTTGTTGACATTAACAAGACAAATCTCTTTATAAAGTTCATTTTCATTTACAATCTTAGATTAGTCCTGAGCGGTTTTTCCTCATTATGTGTGAATCATTAATCATACAAAATGAATGCAGCGTCACTTTTTGTTCTCTAGGATGATGTGCATTGTGATGAATACTTATTATCATAAATCTTTCTAAAAGAGCTCCTAATAGCATCCAGTAACTTGTAACATCAGTGAGTAAAATTTAAAGTGCACTCTTTTCTACCAGCTTTTATATCTGAAAGCAGCATCATCAGTTTTCACAAGGACAATTTAAACTACAAGCACGTAAAAACAAATATCCGTACCATCAGTAATGTAAAACACATTTTCTACTGCTTTTCTCTGAACAGGATTTCACAATGCCTTTGCTTTTTGTTTTTGGCTTTGTCCCCTGCCCCACCCCATACACTTCTAAAGTCGTTAGAGCCTGCTTCTCAATGATTAATTCCTTCAGCCTTGGTAAAACAAAGTTTCAGTAATTTATTGTTGTTGTTGTTGTTCAGATCTAGAGTATTTTCAAACATTGCCCACACCCAAAGTGAACCTCAACTAAACATTCTTGTGTCCTTGTGAGAGTGTCCCAATGAATATAGTAAATATTTGTAGATCAAAACACAAAAACAAATTTAAAACAAGACCAAAGGGAATATAAAAGCTATCTCACAAAATTTGATTATAGGGAGGGTGGGAGGGAGACGCACAGGGAGGGGATGTGGGGATATATGTATACGTATAGCTGATTCACTTTGTTATACAGCAGAAACTAACACAACATTGTAAAGTTATACTCCAATGAAGATGTTAAAAAATTTTTTGATTACAGTTATACTTATTAAGTGTCACTTTGAAGTCTTTAAAATGAAACTCCTCTTACAAATTACTAAATTTTGACCTTCCAACTTTAAGGTCAGAATATTTTATACAAGGCGTAATTTTCAGGAAACTGAGATAATTTAAGGCACAATATGGAAGACATTTTCATATATATTTCATCTGTTGATTTTTGTTGCTGTCTTTGTTTCAACTTGAAGTAGTTTTAGAATCATCATAAAAAGATTAAAATGTCAGGTTCTAAAATTTTCTACAATTGAGACACTTAGACCGAAAAAATTGTTGCATCTTCCACTGGTGAAAAAAAAAAATGAATAGAAAGTTATTTAAAAATTTTAAGCACTTCATAATTATTATAACAATTGTAATAATTTGCTGAGTTTCTGCAACTGTGATCTCAGGACTATTTCAAGCTTTAATTCCATTGATCTCACTGAGTCCAGAAAATAGTTTGTAAGGAAGGTTTTTACCGCCCTATTTTATAAATGAGCAGAATGAGGCTCAGGGGGCTTATGTGGTCGCCCTCAGAACACCTTACTGGATAGGTGGCATAGGGCGATATTAGAATGCGAAATTGTCTGTATTCAAACCCAGCTTCTTTCATCATACATCTTTTTATTGGTTATCTTCATTTGTCTTAACTTTAAAATTACAAGTGTGGTTTTAGGTTCCTTCTAAAAATAGACGTGAGAGTGTATACTCAGATACATAGTATAGATACAGTAGTTCATATAGGTCTACAGATGACCAGAAGACCCACATCACAAGGAATTTGCTATGTGTTTTATAAAAGTAACTTCTACCTTTATATAGAAACCAACTCTGAGAGAAATATATTGTTATTTCTAATGTCATCACTAATATACTGAAAATATATAATAATATATAATAATAAGTAAAATTGATTAAAATATACTATTTAATGCTTACTATGTATTTTCAGGAGAATATTTACATTACCAAATAACTCAACTGGTCCTAAGATTTTCTATGGAACAATGAATTGCTAATATTATTTTCTTGGCTATGAAAAAATATACACTAAAAGATAATTTGAATCTCTTAAAAACACATAAAATACAACATATATAACATTACATATGTGTGTATACACATATATGCAGATATATAATGAATGCAAATTTTAGGAATTATAGAAACCTTTTGAGTGTTTAGTTCTACAGTTCAACTCATCCTTCCTAATACGTGCATAAATTGCATATGTATCTTTTAAATGGTTGAATTTATTAATTGTTTTTGGATATACAATGAACCAGGTATGATACTGATTTAGTTGAAGATACTGTCATGTTATAAAATCAGATCTAGAATTGATATCATCAGCGATATCAGCAGAGGTAATCATGGAGTGCCCTAAGGAAAAATAGAAACTTAATAAACATAAAAGTTTAGATCTTGAAATATCAGGAACAAGAAGTTATAAAGTATTAGTTACACATTACTATGGTGATAATAATATAGTACTAATCTCTAAGCAGGTGATTGTCACTCAGGGAATAAATGCTGTTGTGAAAGCTATTATGTTCCTACTCCTGTGCAAGGTACTTGAGGCTGTATAAACATAGTAAGAATCTCTGTGTCAAAATGGAAGCAGAGTTTCCATCAGTTTCTCCCAGCTGAAATCACCTTGGCAAGGAATAGAATAGAGGAGTTGTACACCTGCCTCTTTATTCCCATGAATAATAGAGAAATAGCCTTGGATGTATTCGTAATGTGCAATTCAGCTTAAGCTGCTTACTACGTATAAGTACCTGTATCGGCAGAGGAGAGTGGGCACTTATCTCTAGGACTTGGTAAATGGAGCCCCAAGAGACCCAGGAAACACAGTATTTCTGTGAAGCCTTAACATTTATCTAAAATTTCATACCATTCTGTATTTAGGTAAATAGAAACTATTTAATATAAAAACGATTTTAAAATTTCCATTAAAGGCTTAATCTTCCCCAGTTTCACCATTGATACTTCATAAAGACACACTTATGAAAATCTATATGTGAGAGATATTATCTTAATATTTACTTTCAGATATCCTGAAGCTTTGTTTCAAGATTTCCAATGTTTAATAATTCACTGTGGTTTTCATAATTTAATGTAAAAATGTAAAAGTTACAGTGTAAACATGGATATTTGCAAAATACAGAATACTCCCAAAGATTCTTTTTTTCTTTTGGTAAAATTTTATGACTACTTTGTTGAATAAGATGTTTTTCGCTTGTGTGGGTTTTACGCTGAATTACTTGATTGAAATCATTTTTTAAATTATCTAAACTTAGGAGAAAAATTATTAAAATACCTATGTAAATAATTTACAAATGTAACCTACAGGCATGTCTGAAATCCACATAACTTAGAGTCAAATTAATTCTTTTTCTTTATGTTTTTAGATTTGAGTTAATCTTGATGCTATTATGAAAACACTTGTGGAGAAACAGCAGATTGTGAATCTGGAATTTTTCTCTTTTAATATTTATCAGTTTCCATTATATTTTCACTTTTTCAGGTCTTCATGATCTGTGCTGATAAAATATTCTTTTAAAAATATGTTTTATTATGGGTACTAGTCAGTGGCAGATGATAATATTGAGCTATGCTAGTGCTCACATATAAGCCTTGTTTATCCCTTTTAAAGTTTAAAAACAATAAAATGTAGATTTTCCCCATGTTTTTGTCACGGTATTTTATATGTTAATAGGCTCCCTAAATCCATCCATAATTTTTGAATGCTCCCACCGTTATTCTAGCTAGTAGATTATTTAAATGAATTAAGCTGTTTAATCCCCTCTGTGTTTAAAATAATAGACTATTTCACCATAACATAATTTTAATTTCTACTCTATCTTCTTCCATTGAAATAAGTGTGTAATTAGACCACTCACAGAAGGCTGTAAATAACCTTTTCTTAAAGGGCATGTCTTTCATCTTTTCGGCTTTATAGTTCCTAGAATATGGGAGACCATTTTTCATTCATTTAGTCAGTGAACACCTGAAGGCTCTCTGCTAGGTCCTGGAGAGAGAGATTTTGAAAAGGTAAAACAGCAACGACAACAACTTTGTCTTAAGAAAAGAAGCAAGTCCCAGTCACAGAAGGTCACCTAACTCTAGCTCATCCTTGTTACTCTATACAAGTAACAAGCACCTTGTATGAGGTGGCACTAACTTGAGTCTCATGAAATTTGGAACCAAAAATCAGAGAAAAGCTGGCCCAGCATGCATGGCTCTTCACTGCTGCTGTATATACCAGCAGACAGTGGCCATGGAGGAAGGGCATTTCAGACAGAGGAAATGAAACCTAAGTTTTCTGCAAAAGTCCAAAGAAATGCATTGGCATTTTGTTCTGGAGTAATGGGGCAAGTGACATGTTATTTTCATTTTAGGAAAGTTACTTTGGCAACACTTGAAAATGTGTTGTAAGAAAGAAGCAGGAGCCAATGAAACCTGTTCAAAGCCTGTTATATTCTAAGCAGAAAAAAGGACCTGAAAAAAGAATAATAGTGGGAATGGAGAGGAGGAAATAATGAGGAGCTTTTCTAGAAAAGGATTTGATGGCCCACTGATGCAGGGAATAAGATAGAAAGAAGAATCTAGGGTAAGCATATGCATTTGGCTTGGATGAATGGCCAGCTGGTGGTTCTCTTCACTGAGCTGGAACAAAAACAGATTGAGGGTCTTGTAGGAAAGTAAATGATGAGTTTCATTTCAGTCATGTTGAACTTGAGTTATTTGTTGGAGAAGTCCAACAAGAGGCTGGATGTATTTATTGTAAAATCGAGAAGAAAAATGTGATATGGTGGCATACATTAGGTAGCTATAACTGATAATTGTAGCCAGTGACAGAGCTTAAATGATACAAGGAACATCATATGAGAAAAAAGAGAGCAAATGGCAAAACCTTAGATGACACCCATATTTAAGAACCTGGCGCAGAAAGAAGCTGCTGTGAAAGAGAATGAAATGTATGGAAGCTCTTTTTTTTTTTTTGTACCCACCAGACCCTGCTCCCCTGAACAAATGAACATTGTCAGCTACACAGAATTTCCTTGGAAAGATGTCCATTTATTTCAGTGATGCTGTAATTGCTCAAAGCATTTTATTAGGTTCTCTTTCATCTTCCCTCTGAACTAACAGCATTTTCTTTTTAATATCATCAACGGTAGCAAAGCTTTATCCTTTGACAATAAATGTGTTTCTTTAGAAAGAGCTCAGACATCAACAAGATGTAACTATCCAGTAATGATACTTATTTTCCCTCAAATGCATTATAAACTGACTGTGAAGGCAGTTTCAATGTGAGAAGTTTAAAATTAAAAGTAAAAAGCTACATTTTAATCATCTTCAAAAAAGTATATATTCTGCCAAAGTAACTTTTTAGAAGATATTTTACTGGGTAAGTTTATTATATTATTTATGGAAATACAATCAAACCTTATATATTATTATGTTAAATAACCTGATCTTTAAATAATATTACTGAATCTACACAAATTAATGTGGCTTCTGACTTTTATACAAACCTATCAACTGTCTTACTGAAATTAGTGATTCACTGTAGATGTAGAACCCATTTTCAAGTTTCATTCAAATTCTTAGACGCCCTTACATTTTTAGACATAACAGTCAGCCCTCCTCACCTTTGGGTTCTGCATCCTCAGATTCAACCAACTGCAAATTAAAGATATTTGAAAAAATAATTCCAAATTCCAACAAGCGAACATTGAATTTGCTATGCTCCAGCCAATTTTTACATGTCATTTACATTGTATTTAAAACTATTTACACAGCATTTACATTGTATTAGGTATTACAAGTAATCTAGAGATGATTTAAAGTATGTGAGAGGATGTGCATAAGTTATATGCAAATACTACATCATTTTATATAAGGAACTTGAGCATACACGGCTTTTGGTATCCGCAGGGGTCCTGGAACCAATCCCCTGTGGATGCTGAGGGAGGACTGTACTTTCTTGCTTGTGTACTACTGGCTAATCTGAATTTGTGTGAGTTGTCTGTCTTATCAAGACATTGATGAGCAGATATGCCACAGTAGTTAACAGCTCCTGGCAATCTATCTTATTTCTTCCTTAAATTGTCTCCATGGCTATAACTTAAATGCATTTCCAGTGCAATTAGTGGTCAATCTAAGAGACATTTATTTATTTCAGAAACTCTAAGGTCCAGAGATTACATGTTATATACCAAGATATCAACAAACTGTGCTCAATGATAAGAGTAAAATAGAGTGAGTTATGGTTTTTGTCTTTGATCAGCTCATGTATGTTAGAAGCAGCATTTGACTGAAAGTCCCCATATCTGCAAATAAATGAGTCGGACAACCAAGACTTTATTTTCCAGTGTATCATGTTAAAGAGTTTCATAGTTGATATCTAAGATACCTAGACTTCCCAGTACAAGTTTAGAACAGGCTTACAATACTAATGCTCTAACTTTATACTCTTAGCGTACAGTATATACAAATCTATTACTATTATGAAAAGCCTTTAGACCCATACATTGGTCTTCTTAATCCTGGACTTTTGTCAGATTAATTTCCAGGGGAAGAAACATCTAATCCAATTTTGACTTTAGCTCTTATTTGTATTTTTGGTGTGTAAACATTGATTGAATTCAGCTTATTAAACATTAAGAAACATTTCTTTTTAGTATGACTTCAAATAATGTAATTAATGTATCTAGAACCTTCTTTGTATCAGAAAGAAGACTGCTAAATGGAAAAGGAAAATTTATTAAGGTTAATAAATTGCCTGGTGAGCATACCACAAAGCTGGGATATGATTTAGTCTCAAGTCAGCATTTAGAAATATTCAAGTGAAGGCTGTTTGATCTTGCACAAAGATTCTTGATTGGTTAAAAGATTGAACTAGGTGAATGCTAAGGTTCCAACAAACTATGATGTTATGACTGCTCCCCACATAATTTAAACTGGAACTGTTAATACTCAGTTCAGCTTTTGCTTTTTTTCTAAAACTCTGTGCTAGGGTAGTCTTATACATTAATTTAGCTGTTGTGCTTAAACTCCGTGAACTCCTAGACAATGCCTAGTTCATCTTTTTAGCCCTGGTAGAGCATTCAGTAGACAGACACTTAGAAATGTTGGTCTTGTCAGTCCTTTTCCACAAAAAAAAAAAAAAAAAGGAAAGGCAAGGAAATAATGGGGCTCTGGTGGCAGTTACTGGTGAGTTGTATTTTATCTCTATCATTGCATACTTGACTGGGACAAAACTGCAGATTTGCACCCTTTCTACTGCAGACTTTTCTATGTTTCTGTACCTGCCCTGCCTTGTGATTCCTCTTTTGGTTGTCCATCCTCAAGTACTGGATGTTATTCTGCAATTTTTGATACTCTAGTTTCCTAGAAGTTTGATAAGTTATCATTATATGTTACATAAAGC
Source organism: Lipotes vexillifer (assembly GCF_000442215.2). Taxonomy (NCBI): domain Eukaryota; kingdom Metazoa; phylum Chordata; class Mammalia; order Artiodactyla; family Lipotidae; genus Lipotes; species Lipotes vexillifer. The sequence goes on along the minus strand of NW_006792822.1, from coordinate 1,147,956 downwards.
ATGCCACAAGCACACATTTTAATCACATGCACAGACTTTTCCTTGCATAGCCCTTCACTGACTGGATAGTCATCACAGTTGATTGTTAAGGTATGTTAATAGTGTCAAAGCCTTGGCATCCATATAGTCACCAAGTGAAATGCTTTGATTAAGAACACCCCGCAGATATCCATACAAATGCAACAACAAAGGAATAAAACTTTATAGGATGAAGAAAATGTTTGATGCGTTTACTCTTCTAATACAAAAATTATAAGGTCATGCCTTATTCACTACTGCATAATGAATGGATACAAAAGAATAATTCTGAGTATATTTATGCTTGCATGTGAAATACTTAATCATAGAAACACTAAGCTGCAGAAGTAAATCATTATATGAGTTGCATTTTTAAGGTTATTCAGTTCAAACAATCCCAACCATTTGCTAAATAAATAACATACACAGGATCTTATAAAAGAAGAAGGGAAAAGAAGCTACGTAAGGCAGGTAACATTTGTTGAGCTTAAGTTATATGCCAGACACCATGCTGGTCCCATCCCTGCATCTTAAAATGAGATTAGTATAATTAATGGTCCTGAGACACATGTATCAGTCATACCAGGGGGACCACACAGACTGCCAGTGGTTGGCTCAGGTCTCTCCCAGCTTACTGTTATAGTGACTTTTCTTTGGGAACAAGAATTCCTGGTTTTGTGTCCCTTGTGTTTGGAGGCTATTGAATGTCAAGTTGCCACTCACCTTCCAGTGACCACTAAATCTACTTTTCCTATAGCCCCACGTGAGAGACTCCCTACTCCAACCCCAATTCCATGAAACCCCATTAACAGCCTACACTCTGTTTGACTCATGTATCAGTTGGGATGGGATAGGTTATGCTTCAGTAACAACTTCCAAATTCTCAGCGGTTTATCTCAGCAAGAGTTGTTTTCTCTCGCATAGTACAGGCCCAGCAGGAGTTGGTAGTGGGGCTGATAACCGTGCAGGACCCTACAGGACATGGAAGTTCTACCTCCACAGAAGCCTCCATAAACAGCAGAGCAGAGGGGGAGAGTGCTGTGGGTCTTATCCTGATAATTAAATGTACCCATTTAAACCTACACACATTGCTTCTGCAAAAATCTCAATAGACAAGCCTGCCAATGGCTATGTCCCGGTTCTAGAGAGGAAGGAAGTCTAATCTTCCCATAACCCATAAGGAAGAGGAAAACTCAAATGATAGGCAGCCCTATCAACTGCGAGACCCAAGCATCCTGACAACCACTAAAACCACCAGCATGCCACACCTACATGCAGACACACGCACGCTCTCTCTGCTCCTCCTCTCTCTCTCGACTAGGGGATAAGGGATCAGGTGTATGTTACATATAATTGTCTCACCACTCACAACAGGTAATGAGGTTAAATATTAATAACCTGTGCTTCTGAAGTGAGAGAACTGAGACTTAGATGTAAGGCCTTGAATACAATCACACATGTTATTGGACCCAACGTTCAAACCCAGATATTTTTGGCCTAAAACCCCTACTGAGTATCCAATTTCCATAAGAGAAAAAATCAAACTCCTCCCTACGGCTATGCAGAGTCCTCCAAGACTGCATCATCACTCCGTGGAGTCATTTCTCACTGCTCTCAACCCTTACCCTCGACTATACAGCCGTACGAAACCCCTGTGGTTTCTTTGGGCTTCATTTCAAGTGGCAACTCCATTTGTACCACTCCTCTCTTGTCCTCCTGACAAACACTAATCTACTTTTAAAACACAGTTCACAAGTCCATGCCCTCGATGAAGGATTTTCTGATCTTTAGCTTTGCCCAGAAGTCAAATAAGCTATCTGTTCTTTATGTTCCCATTGGATCCTGTGCATACTTTTATCAAACTAATTTCTGTTGCACTTACTGTCTTTGGTACCTGTTATTATTATATGCAGGGTACCTTGTGGATATCTCTCACTCATTTTTATAACTGAGTGTCTGTGTGTCTGTGTTGATGGCTAATACTTGAGCATTTATTGAATGCTGAGTGGATACAGAATAAACACGTAGCAGAGTGGTAAAGCGTGGGCTCTGGAAGCCCGACTTTCTCAATCAGAAAACTGCCTCCTTTCCTACCATTGCCTGACATTGTCCAAATTAACCTGTTTGTACTTCCCTTTCTTCATCTGTAAAATTAAGGTAATAATATCATCTCCCTATGGTTCTGTCAGGGTTATTGTGAAAATATACAAGAAAATATATGAAGGTTTTAAGGTAGTAATGATTGAAATTAGTAGTGGTCATGGTGATAGCAGTTGTACTAATGCTACTAATAATCTGTGACACCTCTCTCCACTAACTTGAAGCTGTTATAAATCTATATCTTTAGATCAGACCTTTTCCAAATGGTAATAGATCAAAGTTACACAGAACTGGGTAAATAATTACAATTATATCACTCATGTATGCATTCAGAAGACACTACGTATGTCATGTGACAAACTTACACTAAAAAATATAACTTGGATGTCAAATTGGATGGATTGGTTGGTTCAGATAATTTTTTTCCTGATTTCCTATCTGCTCATGTAGAATAGAATTACCACCTCTTGTAACTTAATCCTGATCGATGTGAAAGAGTTAAACCTAAACCCTCAAGCCATAAGCTTAGAAACTTAGAATTTTCTCCCCATCCATTACAACTGCAGACAGGCAGGGAACAACCATAAGAGAAAGAAAAAGTGCTTGAGTAATGGAAGAAAGTTACTTAGCCTGGAAGATACCACTTTCTCCTATCTAACATTAGGATGTTCTTTGAAAAAATGCTCCAAGGGAACTACATAAGCTTTCATAGATAATTTACAGGCATTCTAGGGCCCTTGAAGAAAGTCACTCTTGAGAGTTTACTTCTTGTGGTTTCTGTATTATGTGAGCTGTTTAATAGCAGTCAGGAACAGAAGCAGAAATAAAACACGTATAAACATATATATATATATATAATCAAAGGCAGAAAGCCTGTTCTACAAGGACTCAATTTTGAATGAATAAAAAAGAATTTTTGGAGCAAGGTACAGGGGTCCAGGCCATTGGAGGATTACAAAAGTGAAAAGAAAGCTTCACGAATGAAGAAATGAATAGGGTAAGGAAAGATATGTCAGCTCATCTTCCTGGCTAGTACTTTCCTGGTCTACAGGTGTGATGGCATCGGTGGTTAATATTAGAATGAGTATTATAGGCACGGCCATTGCCTACATAACTAACATTATATTTCTCTACTATGCAGGACCCAGTGATTTGTAACCCCATCACTTCAAATCAATAAACATAACCTATATAATTCATATTTACTCAAATTACTAATGGCCATGTAACAGCAATGTTAATATTAAAGCCTAAAGGTATACCCCTTCTGGAGTTTCCATTTTATTGTCTCATTCTCCTCAAATATGGTGATGGTTCTTGATATTCTTGAGCCACTGGAATGCTCTGGGTGATAGTTTCATCCATGTGCCCTTCTAAACTGTGAGAAAATTATCCAGATGAAAGAAATCCTCTTGACTGTGAGAAAATGGGACAATTAAGACAACAAAAATTTGCTTATTAGAAAAATTTTTTTCACTTTTTAAAAATATTTTTTAAGAGCAACTGCTCCCAAATACACCAGGTAAATTAAGTTCCTCTTAATTAAAAGAATTTTGTTATGATTATAGGAAAATTTTTAAGGTCACAAAATAAGGAAAAGTACCCAGCAATTTGCCTTTTCATTTTAAACTCTTAAGTTCAAGCAGTTGTTGAAATCAAGTTCAATATATATTGCTCAAAATTTACCTTTTAAAAACGCTGGCCTTACTGGAGAATTTCCTAATGGTAATTTGGATTTCTACTCATTATATCTCTCTGCCTAAAGTCCCTCTAGTGAAATTTGCAATGAGGATCTGGAGAGAGACAAATTCATTTTATTATGAATTAACTGTTTCATGAGCTGTTCATGACTAAATTGAACTAAATCTTATCTAATTTTCACGTGTAATCAAACAAACTAGACTTTAACAAATGACCAAAATTTCTTGCTGAAGAATTTGAAGGGATAAAAACTGAAGGAAAGAAATTGATAAATGCTTTTAGCATCAAATCGAAACTCTCCATTTGGTGCCCCATTTTTCTAATATAAATATTATTGTGAAGCTTGTAATTTTCATGTGTACTGTTTATAAGCCAGAAAGCAATTCTTTCCTGAGGGGCATAGAGTTTAACAAAAACTGTTGGAAACAATCCATTTATGTCTGCAACTTTGTAAGAATTCTGGAAATTATTTCTTTTATTTCATGCGTTAGATATATAGGTAGATTTTTTTTTTTTAGTGAATTTTTTCTTTCTTCTCTGTTTAATGAAAGAGTCAGGAAAGCTAGAATGCACGATGATGGAATCCTTCATTTGGAGGGAAAAAGCTTATAAGAGGATGACTCAAATTTTTTTTTTTTAACATCTTTACTGGAGTATAATTGCTTTACAGTGGTGTGTTAGTTTCTGCTTTATAACAAAGTGAATCAGCTATACATATACATATGTTCCCATATCTCTTCCCTCTTGCGTCTCCCTCCCTCCCACCCTCCCTATCCCACACCTCTAGGTGGTCACAAAGCGCAGCGGCCATCACTCCTGCACTGGAAGTTGGTGGGCGGGCACGAGGCTGTGCTGGGGCCTGAGGGATGCACACAAGTGAGGCCTGGGAGGTCTGGACCCTCCTTTGGAAGCAGTGTCACAGGCTGCGACCACCAGTAGACAGGCCAGGTCCCAGGAACTACATTGGTGGTCACCCTTTGCTAAGGATGCACTATATGTGGGCCTTGGAGCTGAGCAGTTCACAGCCTCACCAAGAGCCCTACTGGGCAGATTCTACTCCCATGCCCATTCTACACAAGACACTTAGGAGCGGTAAGGCCTGAGGCTACAAGCTAGTGGTAGAGTCGGGGTTCGAACACAGGTCTCACTGATCCCGGGGTCTTTACCCGGCTCAAAATGGCCAGATGGTCTCCCCAGGAGTCTCTCCAAGTTCCGTAAACAGACTGGGGGAGGAGCCATCTCTGAACCTGGCCTGGCTCAGGCCCACCTGTCAGGGTCAGCAGGGCCCATTATGTCCCAGCTGCTCAGCAACGGGGAAACTGAGGCCTTGGGTAGAGGACCTGCTTAGTCACCGTGGCTTGTCGACTCACCCACTAAACTCCTCCCAGATCTGACCACTTTCCCCATCCTGAATGTGCCACCACCTCTCCAGATTCCCCACCCCCATCTCCACTCAGACACCAGAGACCTCTCAGAGCCACACCATTTGGTCACCCACCCTTGCCCCCCTTTGCTCAAAAACAGCCGCAGGACAGAAATAGAGACGCAGATGTAGAGAATGGACTTGAGGACATGGGGAGGGGGGAGGGGAAGCTGAGACGAAGTGAGAGAGTGGCATGGACATATATACACTACCAAACGTAAAATAGATAGCTAGTGGGAAGCAGCCGCATAGCACAGGGAGGCTCAAATATTTTTAAATCAAGATGTACCTAACAGTTTAATACCATGAATCAAATCTTAAATTTACAAACAATATTGCATTAAAAGGCTTACCCATTTTCCTGGAAATTGGCAACATTTAAAAATAGCAATTCCAGTTATATATGAAGACTTTCTTGGTCCCTGAAATCACAAATGATCTCACGATCCTCTAATTTCCAGTAGGACATTGTATTTCTTTTGCATACCTCTCATTTGGTGTTGTAATATACACTTAGGTGTGTACCTGTCTTATCGCTTCTATTATATTGTACCTCTTTAAAGATGAGAAATAGTATTCATCCTTTTTCATACCTCACAGCATGTGGCAGTGTCTTGCCTGCAGTGAATGCTCAATAACTGTTTCCGGCATCAAAGACTGAAGGAGAAAATCATCAAAATTCAGACTGCTGACCTGGAGAAAACTGAATGTAACTCCCTGGTAATAATCTCTACACTCAGAGCAGGTTTTGAAGCAAAATAGCTTCTTGACTAGGAAGAATCCTAACAGACAGAAAAGTACTGCCACTGACCTTCAAAAGTGATGTTTCGTTGTGCACACGTGTGTGTGTGTGTGGGGGGGTGTCAGAATCACCTGAGGAGCTTTTCTTTTTCGAAATACAAATAAACCACGCTCCCTACCCCACAGTTCTTTGTGTGTTGAGAGCATGGGGGGGTAAGGCAAGTGGTGAAGAATCAGGATATTTTTGAAAAAATTCTTAGGATGATTTGAAAGCTTATTAGTTCTTCCCTCTGTCTAGAATTACTGCCTAGAATTTTGGCTTAACTAATAAAGTCATATGGAGAATTAATTGAATGCAGATTGTCTGGAAGTAATGCATGTTTTTCAAGGGTCTTTGTGACCTTGGTCAACAGTGTACACTTTCAATATACACTAGTAGAGTTAAATCACTGACACACACATTGCTCTATAAATATACATTATTAGAGTAGCATGTATCATTTGTACTGTCAGTGTCATCTTGGCCATAAATTATATAGGTTAAGCCCAGTGGAGCACATATAGTAAGGCCTCACGGGAAAAGCACAAAATTAACATAATACTAATTATATCAAATTCAAAACATACAAATATTTTCATTGAAATCTAAAAATTGTAATAATGAGAAGAAAACTATATGACCCCCAAAGAGCAACATTAAAATAATGGCAATACAAACATGAAATATGAATGACATTTTCATATCATCTCATTAATTTACTTGAAAACTTAACCACTTCAGTGTTTAATTTCAAAACATTTTTTTTCCATTTTTTTGGCTGTAAAATATCTGTTCAAAACGGACTAGTCAAGTCAGTCAAAAAAAGAGTCAAGAAAACTGAAGAGAATTCAAATATATTGAGTAACTACTACTCTTGAGAAACTATGATAGATTCATTGAAATGCTATGTCTCATGTAATTCTACCAACAGCCCTCCAAGATACGTATTGCAACCCCATTTTATAGGTGAGAATGCAAAGGCTCTGGAGAGTTGGTGAACTGATACACAAGTTCATTTATTTAATAGTGATAGACTCAAGATTGAAAACAAGTCTGAATACAACTCATATTCTTTCCACTGTTACTATATATCAGAGGTTTGCAAATGAAAGCTCACAGGCCAAATCTAGTCTGTTTTCTGCTTTTGTGAGCTAAGAATGACTTTACATTTTTAAAGGATTTTTTTAAAACACAAAAGAAAAGTAATATTTCCTGACACATAAAAATTATATGAAATTCAGGTTGCAGTGTTCATAAATAAAGTTTTATTGGAACACAATCACATCCATTCATTGAACTATTGACTATGGCTGCTTTCATGCTACCGCATCAGGATGAGTAGTTACAGTAGAGATTATGTGGCCTGCAAAGCTGAAAGTGTTTTCTATCTGTCCCCTTACAAAAACAGTGTGTAGATCTCAGCTGTCTATTCGTGCTTCCTCATTAATGTATGTCTACACCTAGAGCTTAAATAGAAAGTGGAACCATAGGAAAAATAAAGTGAAAAAAGTATGATTCCAAAGATACAGATAAGTAATATTTTTAGAGAGCAATAATGCACCAGATACAATCAATCACTCTGCATTTTCCTTTCCACACAATTTAGAGTCCATTGGCTTGAAAGCTTCTTTGAAGGGCTTGCAGCACTTAATTGGTGCATCCATTAAGCCTCTCAAGTTTATTTGGCCTGAGTGTTGTGAAAGGCATCTTGGAGGCACTTTATTACATAAGAATTTGTCACTGATTAACTCTTTTTTAGATGTGTCATGGAGCAGAAAGATTAAGTCACAAGTGACAATTTTGACAGTATTTCCACCAAGGAGTTGAGATTCTGCCAACGGGTGCTAAAAGGATTGTCTCACCACGGCATGTCCTTTCCTAAGGCCCAAGCCCAAACTCCACCCCACTCCCAGGAGCCAGGTTTTGTGGAGCCTGAAGCTTATAAAATTTGACGGGCCCTTTTTAAGAAAAAGAATACCAAATTGCAAACACAAAATTAGACATAAAGTCTTGGCAACAGCCCAGACAAGTGAGGGACACTGAAAATTAACTTTCATTAGCTTTAAGCTTTTGCTTCAACAGAAAAGACAGACTGGAGGCATCAAAGAGAGGGAGTGGCCATATTCATCAATATGTCTGTGATGCAAAAATATAAACATTAATAGATTCAATCATAAAGTGAATTTTCCAGATTTCAGATTTCAGTTTCATTCTGAATTATGAAAGCATCTTTTATATAACTTTAACTTCTTAAGCAAGTAAGGTCCTGCTAGATCTCCCCATTTTCTCAGAAAAATATCCAGCTGTGGATACACTACACTACACCACAGCGGAGGGTAACAGCTACACTACTGCACCAAAGAGATGCTTGCAGAAGTGTAATTCTGCCCCGTTGCACTTCAGTTCACTCCTGCTCTGCTTTCTTCCAGTTCTTTTTGAGGTTTCAACTCAGAACGACAAACTAGGGCAGCCATGTGCTCTCTGCAGGGCTCACCATGTGCCCGAAGCTTCAGAGCAGCAGACCAGGCTCCCTGGCAGTTTCAACTCCACTGGCCCACTTCAGAAGTGCCAGCTCTTTCGGTGGACACTTGCTAACCCCTTTACTTACTTCCAGTTTTTAATTTCACACTCTTCACCTTTGATTCCAGATTTTTCCAAACCCAAGAAGATTTTTTTTTTTTTTTTAATGTGTGAGAGGTGGGAGACTAGGGAGTGGAGGCAGGCAAAAAAACAAAAAAAAAAAAAAAAAAAAAAAAAAAAGGAAAGAAGTGGACCAGATGGTAGGAAAGTAAAGTGAGGACCAGGCCTGGGTTGAAGCCAGATCTGAAAAAGGAACAGACTTGGGAGGTCTGAAGTAAAAGGCCACAGTGACAATCCTGCTGACAGAAGTGGTCACTGCTACCTCCAGAAAAGATGATAAAGGGGTTTTGCTGCCTATTTTTCTTTAAACTAAGCAAACGCTTTCAAATGTCAAAGGGAAGCATGGTGTAAAGGAAAGAATGCAGGCTGAAGGTATGATGAGGATTCAGCCTGAAGACCAATCTCTCTACTTACCAGCTATTTAAGCTCTCAAAAATCAGGATTTTTTGGGTTTTGGCTGTGTTTTGTTTTTTTTTGTTTTTTTTTTTTTTTTTTTTTTTTTGGGTTTTTTTTTTTTTTTTTTTTTTTTTTTTGCTCTCTTTCTTTTTTTAAAAATCTATACACATTGGTAATGATTCCTCCCAGAACTGGGTATTATCAATATGAAATAAGACAAAATGTTAAAAGGGCCCAGTATTATTCCTGGCATGACCGTATTCAAGGCCAGTACGCACCATCGGTTTCGGAGTGTTACCTCTCCAAACAGAGTTACTTGGAATCTCCAAGTTTCTGGACATGCTTTTTGAGGCCATTCGTGGGCACACTGCCCGAGGTTATCCTGGAGACCTTCCCAGCCTCTCTGGATTCAGATCTGTGCTGAGCATTCACCGTTTGCACCCTCCACTCAGATCCTTTCATGACCCCTCTCTGCCCTGCTGGGCGCTCTGCTGGCTGCATCACCCAGGGTCCCTGGCTCGTTGACGTCTATTGAGTTGACCCCTACTTGGCATCGGCAGATCAGGGAGTAGGAGAGAGATACAGGGTACTTACTCTTACAACTTGCTCCCTACAAGGCCCCATCCCTCTACAACCAGAGCTCCTACTGGGCGACCCTTCTTCAGCTGCTCCATCGCGCTCTGGCCTCCAGGATGGACACTATCTCCTCCCTTTGCTCCTTCAATACCAAAGGAGGTGATGGCTTCCTAAGATGCTGCTCCCTGGATGCTTCACTTAGGATTTACTTTTGTTCTTTTAAGTAGTCCCTTCATTATAGCCCATGATTCTTTTAAAGAGTTTCTTCAGTAAATTATCTTCATTCAAGCCATCGGAATTAAATTACTCTAGTTGGACCCCTGCCTAATATAGATTTCATGTCTAGAAGAGTTGGGGCTTTTTGTTTGTTCCTTGGTACTCTATAGTCAGCCAGACTGCATTTAGGTAAATGTATCCATAGTGAAGTTATGTTGTAAATCACTGCCTATCAGGAAAGTTTCCTTTCTTTCTCCAAACTTAGATTTTAAACACATTTAACCAAGAAGGAGTCGTGAGGAAAGAAACAGGACATCCTTTTAGGGGGTCAAACCAACACTGACCATCACTGGGTCGTAGATGTTTCAGTCACACCCCACTGCCATTGAGCATTTTATCTTGCAGAAATAAGGGCTATATTTTATATTCAATGACATAATAACATATCACCTCTTTAATTATACATGATGTATGAAAAATAATCTAGCCTATGCTGACTTCACTATATACATCACTACATTTTAGACTTGTTAGCAAATTCAATTTATTTACCTTTCAATTTAATGAAGTTATTTCAAATTTCATAGATGTAGAAATAATGGAAATACAGACATTAGAAATCTTATTTTAATGTCAAATCTCATTTGAAACCTCATTTATATCTTATGGAAATGAGGACTCTGGCAATCATAATTCTTAGTACTCCCATAAATATAAAGAAATAAGAAATATTAAAAAGTAAAAAAAAAAAAAAAAAAAGATGTGCTCACCAAACTATAGTTTATAATTTCAGGGGGTGAATCTAATACAACAAAAGAATCAAATATTCAGTCACATTCTTGTATCATCTCTCTCTCTCTTTTGTGATACTAATGCATGTCAAGTAATTTTTTTTTCAAATAATTTTAAATCCAGAAACAAAAAGTTATAGCTTCTAGAGCTGTAACTGCTCTAACTAATGAGCAGTCTGTTTGTAGCTGCTAGAAGCACCAAAAATATTATTTCAAAATCTAGATATAGAAGAGGAGAAATGATTTTGAACTTGACATGTGTACTGTTTTAGTCAGGTTTTCTGTTCAAATTCTTTCTTTGTTAACCTCCTCCAAAGTCTAATGTAAATTCACATTGCCAGACTTCCCTCGTGCTTTTTTTTTTAACATCTTTATTGGGGTATAATTGCTTTACAATGGTGTGTTAGTTTCTGCTTTCTAACAAAGTGAATCAGTTATACATATACATATGTTCCCATATCTCTTCCGTCTTGCCTCTCTCTCGCCCTAACACACCTCACCCTTCCCCCTCCCCATATCCTCAAGTCTGTTCTCCAGTAGGTCTCTGTCTTTATTCCTGTTTTACCCCTAGGTTCTTCATACCTTTTTTTTTTCTTAAATTCCATATATATGTGTTAGCATACGGTATTTGTCTTTCTCTTTCTGACTTACTTCACTCTGTATGACAGACTCTAGGTCTATCCACCTCATTACAAATAGCTCAATTTCGTTTCTTTTTATGGCTGAGTAATATTCCATTGTATATATGTGCCACATCTTCTTTATCCATTCACCCGATGATGGGCACTTAGGTTGTTTCCATCTCCGGGCTATTGTAAATAGAGCTGCAATGAACATTTTGGTACATGACTCTTTTTGAATTATGGTTTTCTCAGGGTATATGCCCAGTAGTGGGATTGCTGGGTCATATGGTAGTTCTATTTGTAGTTTTAATGTGCATTTCAGATACTAGCAGGGAAGAAAGAGCCAATGTACACCCGAAGCCACCAGTCTAGTGTCAAGTCAAAGAGAAAATACTTGGAACTTCCAGAGAAGGAGTCATGCTTCAGTTGAGGTCACTGCACCATCCCAGCAGCCACGACAGACATCGCAGGCCTGGATCTGAGAGTAGATTGATACAGGGTTCTCTGGTGTGCATCCTGGTAGAGATGCAGGCTGTAGTACAATAGTGCTGCCCACCTAGTTGAGGAGATAATCATGTTATCAAGGATGTCAACACATTTTCTTGTACTTGGGGGTATGTCTGGTGAAATTAGAACCAGAGAAGATGAAAAAAGTTTTCTTCTTATGCATTACGTAGAACAAGCAGTAAAATAACACATAATGGGGCCTGTTCTTGCTTATGTGCAAATTTTTCCCTGGTGTTAAGACTATGACTACATTTGATACTCTCATATATAGAGTAAGCCCTACTAGTTGTCAATTGAATTGAACACTTCTGGTTGTAAAACTTCAGTAGTTTTCCTTGTTTCAGTGTGTCCCTGTCTCTGGCTGTACAGTGTTTCAATACCTGCTAAATTAAGAATTACAGCCAAATGCTTCTGCTAATTTTCTAGATGTCTGATTAAACTAAATAGCTATCACTGTTGTTAACAAATCTTGGTATAACACAGAGTTTGTAAATGGCATCATTTCCAGCCTTTTGATTGAGTTTGTACAATTTTAACAGTCAATCTTGATTTAAAAATGGAAGAATTTTACATAATCTAGATTTTTGCTTTTTTATAAAATCAGAAGATCTCACAACACAGGGTCTCTATTCCTGTGGACAATTAGCTTGAGATGGGGGCTAGCCACCACTCCATATTCTTGAAAGACTCTTTCTCTGCTTTAAGTAATATCATACTTTGTTTTCTTCCTGATTTACTAACAGTTCTTCCCCCATTATTTTTTCATCCTCCTCTAATTTTAAATGTGGGAATTTCTCAGGACTCAGTTCTAAGTCCTGAAGAAGGTTCTGTGTTCTCATTCTAAATGCTCTCCGTAGGCAAACTCATTCACTTATTACATATATATTTATATCTATATCTAAATATCTATCTGCCTATCTATCTATATCTATCTATATCAGCAACCTACATAGGTCTTTTTCCAAACCAGTCTGCTCCAGTCTGCTTCCACCAATCCCCCATTCTTTTTTTTATACACTTATTCTTTATTTTATTCCTTGAATATATCACATCACTTCTAGGTACGTAGCTTTTGCAAAGCTAATTCCACCATCTGGAAGATTCTTCCTCTGCCCCTTTACCTGCTTCCTACGTATCTTTCAAGTTATATCTTATTCTTCTAAAAAACTTTCCTGAACTTCAGATAAGATTACATCTTCCTATTATCTTCTTTACAGTAGCTTGAATGCCCCTCTTTGTAGCACTTATCAGACCATAACACATTATTTGTGTAATTGCATGCTTAATATTGATCTTAATGTAATCTGTAAAGTACATTGAAACAGGTCCTACTTGTACTTTTCACTATGTGTCTTTGCATTTAGCACAGGCTTTGACACCTAATATGCTCCTAATAAATATTTATTGACTTTGACATAGGTGTTAGGGTAAAAGTTATATGAGATCCTTTAGCATCCTTCAAGAAATTAAAAAATCTCTCTTTCCTAATCAAACTTCAGAATAATCCAGATAATTTTAAACGGGTGGGCTAATTAAGTGCTTTATGGACTGTAATGAATAGGTTATATTTCTTAGCATATTATTTTAGTCTGAAAAAGCTATGTTATCATGGAATTAAAAAACATTCAAAATCTCTGAACAATAATTATAAAGCACTAGCCACTAACAGTTTCTTTTAAGTTAATAAGTATTTGTAAAATGATATTCTTCATAATAAAGAGAACAAGCCTATTTAGAATGAATATAACATCCACATTTGTATCTAGCAGTTTTTTGGGTAATTCTCAAACTATTTTATTTCCTTTTTTTAACATGAAATGAATTGAGCATGTTAAATGTTTTGTGTCATTATCTTAACAGTGCAGCTGTTTCACCAAACACATGCATGTCCAGGTTATCAAGTGTCTGAAATTATTTATTTCAAGAAGTAGACGAAAAACAAAGTCATGCATTCATATAGTTGTTTGTTGATGATTTTGAACTAGAGATCTGGAGGCTTCGTAGAAAAACAAGGCACAGAGCAAAAATGTTTTGCGTCTTGAGGTTATCTGTTGAGCGGAAAGCTGCCATCCCTTTTCTGCTTTTGCCTAAAGACCTGGAACGTTCGCATGTTCACTTGGCCAGAGACAGATGGCTGCCCACACGTTCTCCCTAGGCTTAACACTTGTTCTCCCAATACCAACCACCAAGGAGTTTGGCCCACCATCTGTGGATCTGTGGCCTCCTCCTTGCTGTATGAATTTTATGACAAGAAGCACAGTGGCTTTGGACTGTACATTCTGGGATGGTGTTTTTTTTAGTATATAAGCCATGCAGGTCACCACCTTTACTAGTCAGGATGGGCTAGGTCAGGCAGCAGTAACAAACACCACCTTATTCTGGGTGGCTTAACACAACAAATGTTTATATCTCACTCACCCTAAATGTCCAAATGGAGCAGCATGATGTTCAGCTCATGGAAGTCACTCAGAGCCCCAGGCTCATGGAGGCTCCCTCTCAGCTCTTGCTTCTGTGATCACTACCCGAGAAATAGAAGTTTAAATCTGAGTGTCTGCAATTAATTCCTCCTACAAGGAACTGACACGTTTCTCTTCTGCTTCTATTTCATTGGCCACAGCAGGTCAATGGCCATGGAGAACTGAAGTGTGGGAGGTGGTGGGGAGTACAGTACAGTGCAACCACGCATCAAGGAGAACTGGAATAGAGGTGGATGCCTCTCTGAGGAATACAGAGGGAGAGTAATGTTTTCTATCTTAATAATCAAACTTATAAAAATTATGTATTATACTTTTCACCCTTTCAAGACAAAACATCTCTGTATCATATCCTTCAAGTTTCTTGCCTTTCTCACTATTTCAAAAAAGTTTTTCTTTAGGACAGTTAACAGTAAGAATATCATGCAGCTCATCCAGATAGCTGCACACAGTCTGTAAAACCAAAAAGCCTGCCGTTTCTACAGGTCTTTGCCAAATAAAGGTGGTTCTTGCTACCCAAAGATGTCATGCTCTTTGCCACGCGACCCTGAAAGCCAGATCATCCCTTAGCTGTAAGAGGTCATGACGTATGATGTGATATATGATATGATCATATGTCATGATATGACATATCAGGGATATATGATAGGTGTGCACATGAAGAGTTATGATAAGCTCGCACAAGAGTTACTTACGGGTTGGAGATAATAAGAGACATTCAGAGAGTAGCACCTTTGAGGATACAAGATGAGTGGTTCATTAGAATTGCTAATCCGTAAGTGATTTATCCAGTTTTCTATGAGAACAGCCATGCATTGCTTTGAAAACAGTAGTTGAGGAGTTTCCTTTATTTATTACCATACTTTGTGTCCTTACATCACCATCATAACCCAGTATCCCCCTTCTTTCTTCATCAACATCACCATCATTATTGTTGCTTCTTCCATTGGTGGAGTCCTGATTATGTGCCAGGGCTTGTATATGGAACTTTAACTGCTTATCACATTTAACATTGTATTCAATATTTAAACTCAGAAAATCAAGAATTGTCACTTTGTTTTCACCTAAAATAAAGCATAATACACAGCCCTGGCTAAGGCATCCCTTTTTTTTTTTTTTCTAATGAGTTTTGCTTAGCTGAGTTTCGCACTCCAGACATCAGAATTTAAATTGCAATTATCATTGAGATCTTCTTACTTGGTACAGAAAACAGCCAATAATGATAGTTGAAAGGACATAACAATAACTTTTGTAAAGACAAAAATAATGATTCAGAATTACTAAATCCATTCTATACAATAACCACAGTATAATGCTACTATATAGATCAGAGTAGCCTGAGTGACATGCTAAGATTCATTAAAAACCATGAGATAACATGCCACAGCTTCTTGAAATTTTATTATTAACCCAAAGTCCACAATTTAAAGCACAGTATATTAAAACTGCAAAATTGAACAGAAATACAGTGGCTTTCTGTTGTCAAGTTAGCCAAGCTGGAACTACATTTCCCACATTTGTCTTCCATATAGATGAATACAGAAGGTTGCAAGTGAGAATTGGCCACAAGTGGAATTTGCATATATCTTGAAAGATGGCAGGGCAGCAGCACCAATGTTTATCCTCAGAAGGGGTGTGTAAGTTGGGGAGCTATTGTAGCTCACGCGCTTTGTCGCCAATCTGCTGGTTGATCTTGTTGCAGTAGCAGCCAGGCCTCTAAACTTTAGTTCCTGCCATCTCCTCTTTCAGCTTCTCTAGCAACTGGACTGAGTATATGTTGTCGTGGTCAAGGGCACCCACATATTTGTGGGGCACCTGCATCTAAGAACGGAGACTATGAGAAACATCCTTGTCAGTCAGTTGCTTTCCCCGTTTCTCCTCTGTATTTTCCTTCCCAGCTGACCATTCAGACCTAACCCAAGAAACAGAAAAAACAGCCTTCAATAGACTGTTTAACAAATACCCACAAATGATTATGGTCTCTCCCTATAATAAATCCTTTATTTTATATTATTCACTGCGGTTCTGTTTCTGTACTCCTCTGATAAATGAATGTTCAAAATAAAAGACTTCCTATAAATACCCAACTGCTTAGTTTCCTCAGTGGAATCCCTGAGAAGGTACATTAACTCTCTTCTGCTTTAAGGGTGAGAAACACTGATAAATACATACAAATTCAATTGCCTGGCATCGTTTTTAAAGGCTCATAGCATATTTGATTGAACGGGGTCTTGTCTCTTATCCTCTGCTGAAATAGTGCATGGTGTAGCCTTGTTCTCTGCCCTAACATGGTCACTACCCACCACTCTCAGATCTGCCCTGAGCCTCTGCTGGCCTCACTGAAACCTGTGCTCTGGG
>NW_006792822.1:1122958-1131342 GCF_000442215.2 Lipotes vexillifer | reverse complement strand
CCGCTCTCCTTAAATACAGTGCAGTTACAGTGGCCTCTGCAAAGACAGATGCAAAAAAGCTCATCCTTCTTTTACTGCCCCAACACAAAACTATTTTGAATGTAATAAGACTTCACTGGAGACTGGAGCAAGAGGGGATTACAGCATAGGGCAAAGCAAATATGAATTAAATAGTACAGTTCTCAGGGGCTTCCCTCGTGGTGCAGTGGTTGACAGTCCGCCTGCCGATGCAGGGGACATGGGTTTGTGCCCCGGTCCGGGAAGATCCCACATGCCACGGAGCGGCTGCACCCGTGAGCCATGGCCGCCGAGCCAGCCCACCTGGGGCCTGCCTGCAATGGGAGAGGCCACAACAGTGAGAGGCGTGCGTACCGCAACAGTTCTCAGAGTACAAAGAAAAAAAATATTTTTAATTGCACCAACCATATATAAACCTCACATGATCTGATCTTCATCCTTGCATTCTTGAGTCAAGATTCATCTTTCTCTCTTCCTTCTCCTCAAAGAGAGTGGTTCTTTCTCAACGTCTCATTTTGCAAATCTTTCACCTTTTTAAAGAAAAGTCCATTCCTAAATCACAGGTATTCATTTCATTCATCCAGGGAAATACAAGGAATACAGTAATTCACGGTGCTGCATTTTCCGAAGTCTGAGATAATGTGCCTAAAATAATATACCATGGGTTTCAGCAGAAACACTCAGGTGCTGTCTGGTGCAAGACATTGGAAGGGGTATGCTATATATGCTATAACTCAATTTCATTCCTTTTTATGGCTGAGTAATATTCCATTGTATATATGTGCCACAAATTCTTTATCCATTCATCTGTCGATGGACACTTAGGTTGCTTCCATGTCCTAGCTATTGTAAATAGTGCTGCAATGAACATTGTGGTACATGTCTCTTTTTGAATTATGGTTTTCTCAGGGCATATGCCTGGTAGTGGGATTGCTGAGTCATATGGTAGTTCTATCTTTATTTTTTAAGGAACCTCCATACTGTTCTCCATAGTGGCTGTATCAATTTGCATTCCCACCAACAGTGCAAGAGGGTTCCCTTTTCTCCACACCCTCTGCAGCACTTATTGTTTGTAGTTTTTTTGATGATGGCCATTCTGACTGGTTTGAGGTGATACCTCATTGTAGTTTTGATTTGCAATTCTCTAATTAGTGATGTTGAGCATCCTTTCATGTGTTTGTTGGCAATCTGTATATCTTCTTTGGAGAAATGTCTATTTAGGTCTTCTGCCCATTTTTGGATTGGGTTGTTTGTTTTTTTGATATTGAGCTGCATGAGTTGCTTGTATATTTTGGAGATTAATCACTTGTCAGTTGCTTCATTTGCAAATATTTTCTTCCATTCTGAGGGTTGTCTTTTTGTCTTCTTTATGGCTTCCTTTGTTGTGCAAAAGCTTTTAAGTTTCATTAGGTCCCATTTGTTTATTTTTGTTTTTATTTCCATTTTTCTAGGAGGTGGGTCAAAAAGGATCTTGCTGTGATTTATGTCATAGAGTGTTCTGCCTATGTTTTCCTCTAAGAGTTTGATAGTGTCTGGCCTTACATTTAGGTCTTTAATCCATTTTGAGTTTATTTTTGTGTATGGTGTTAGGGAGTGTTCTAATTTCATTCTTTTAAATGTAGCTGTCCAGTTATCATAACACCACTTATTGAAGAGGCTGTCTTTTCTCCATTGTATATTCTTGCCTCCTTTATCAAAGATAAGGTGACCATATGTCTGTGGGTTTATCTGTGGGCTTTCTATCCTGTTCCATTGATCTATATTTCTGTTTTTGTGCCAGTACTATACTGTCTTGATTACTGTAGCTTTGTAGTATAGTCTGAAGTCAGGGAGCCTGATTCCTCCAGCTCCGTTTTTCTTTCTTAAGATTGATTTAGCTATTCGGGGTCTTTTGTGTTTCCATGCAAATTGTAAAGTTTTTTGTTCTAGTTCTGTGAAAAATGCCACTGGTAGTGTGAGAGGGATTGCACTGAATCTGTAGATTGCTTTGGGTTGTATAGTCATTTTCACAATGTTGATTCTTCCAATCTAAGAACATGGTATATCTCTCCATCTGTTTGTATCATCTTTAATTTCTTTCATGAGTGTCTTATAGTTTTCTGCATACAGGTCTTTTGTCTCCTTAGGTAGGTTTATTCCTAGGTATTTTATACCTTTTGTTGCAATGGTAAATGGGAGTGTTTTCTTGATTTCACTTCCAGATTTTTCATCATTAGTGTATAGGAATGCCAGAGATTTCTGTGCATTAATTTTGTATCCTGCTACTTTACCTAATTCATTGATTAGCTCTAATAGTTTTCTGGTAGCATCTTTAGGCTTCTCTAAGTATACTATCCGGTCATCTGCAAACAGTGACAGCTTTACTTCTTCTTTTCCAATTTGGATTCCTTTTATTTCGTTTTCTTCTATGATTGCTGTCGCTAAAACTTCCAAAACTATGTTGAATTATAGTGGTGAGTGGATAACCTTATCTTGTTCCTGATCTTAGTGGAAATGGTTTCAGTTTTTCACCATTGAGAATGATGTTGGTTGTGGGTTTGTCTTATACAGCCTTTATTATGTTGAGGTAAGTTCCCTCTATGCCCACCTTATGGAGGGTTTTTATCATAAATGGGTGCTGAATTTTGTTGAAATCTTTTTCTGCATCTACTGAGATGATCATATGGTTTTTCTCCCTCAGTTTGTTAATATGGTGTATCACATTGATTGATTTGCATATATTGAAGAATTCTTGCATTCCTGGGATAAGCCCCAGTTGATCATGGTGTATGATCCTCTTAATGTGTTGTTGGATTCTGTTTGCTAGTATTTTGTTGAGGATTTTTGCATCTATGTTCATCAGTGTTATTGGCCTGTAGTTTTCTTTTTCTGAGACATCATTGTCTGGTTCTGGTATCTGGGTGATGGTGGCCTCGTAGAATGAGTGTTCCTCCCTCTGCTATAATTTTGGAAGAGTTTGAGAAGGATAGATGTTAGCTGTTCTTTAAATGTTTGATAGAATTCGCCTGTGAAGCCATCTGGTCCTCGGCTTCTGTTTGCTGGAAGATTTTCAATCCCAATTTCAATTTCAGTGCTTGTGATTAGTCTGTTTATATTTTCTATTTCGTCCTTGTTCAGTCTCAGAAGGTTATGCTTTTCTAAGAATTTGTCCATTTCTTCCAGGTGGTCATATACTGGCATATGGTTGTTTGTAGTAATCTCTCATGATCCTTTGTAGTTCTGCAGTGTCAGTTGTTACTTCTCCTTTTTCATTTCTAATTCTATTGATTTGAGTCTTCTCCCTTTTTGTCTTGATGAGTCTGGCTAATGGGTTATCAGTTTTGTTTATCTTCTCAAAGAACCAGCTTTTAGCTTTATTGACCTTTGCTATCATTTCCTTCATTTCTTTTTCATTTATTTCTGATCTGATTTTTATGATTTCTTTCCTTCTGCTAACTTTGCGGGTTTTTTTGTTCTTCTTTCTCTAATTGCTTTAGGTGCAAGGTTAGGTTGTTTATTCGAGATGTTTCCTGTTTCTTAAGATAGGAGTGTATTGCTATAAACTTCCCTCTTAGAACTGCTTTTGTTGCATCCTGTAGGTTTTGGGCCATCGTGTTTCCATTGTCATTTTTTTCTAGGTATTTCTTGGTTTCCTCTTTGATTTCTTCAGTGATCTCTTGGTTATTTAGTAGCATATTGTTTAGCATCCATGTGTTTGTATTTTTTACAGTTTTTTTCATGTAAGTGATATCTAGTCTTATAGCATTGTGGTTGGAAAATATACTTGATACGATTTCAATTTTCTTAAATTTACCAAGGCTTGATTTGTGACCCAAGAGTTGATCTATCCTGGAGAATGTTCCATGAGCACTTGAGAAGAAAGTATATTCTGTTGTTTTTGGATGGAATGTCCTATAAATATCAATTAAGTCCATCTTGTTTAATGTGTCATTTAAAGCTTGTGTTTCCTTATTTATTTTTGTTTTGGTTGATCTGTCCATTGGTGAAAGTTGGGTGTTAAAGTCCCCTACTATTATTGTTGATTTCCCCTTTTATGGCTCTTAGTATTTGCCTTATGTATTGAGGTTCTCCTATGTTAGGTGCATAAATATTTACAATTGTTATATCTTCCTCTTGGATTGATTCCTTGATCATTATTTAGTGTCCTTCTTTGTCTCTTATAATAGTCTTTATTTTAAATTCTGTTTTGTCTGATATGAGAATTGCTACTCCAGCTTTCTTTTCATTTCCGTTTGCATGGAATATCTTTTTCCATCCCCTCATTTTCAGTCTGTATGTGTCTCTATGTCTGAAGTGGGTCTCTTATAGACAGCATATATACAGGTCTTGTTTTTGTTTCCATTGTTTATGGAAACAAAAGTTTATGTCATAAGTTTATGTCTATAAGTTTATGTCATAAACTTATAGACAAAAGTTTATGTCTTTTGGTTGGAGCATTTAATCCATTTACATTTAAGGTAATTACCGATTTGTATGTTCCTATTACCATTTTCTTAACTGTTTTGGCTTTGGTATTGTAGGTCTTTTCCTTCTCTAGTGATTCCTGCCTAGAGAAGTTCCTTTAGGATTTGTTGTAAAGCTGGTTTAGTGGTGCTGAATTCTCTTAGCTTTTGCTTGTCTGTAAAGGTTTTAATTGCTCTGTCAAATCTAAATTAGTTCCTTGCTGGGTACAGTCATCTTGGTTGTAGGTTTTTCCCTTTCATCACTTGAAATATGTCCTGCCACTCCCTTCTGGCTTGCAGATTTTCTGCTGAAGGCTCAGCTGTTAACCTTATGGGGATTCCCTTGTATGTTATTTGTTGCTTGTCCCTTGCTGCTTTAATATTTTTTCTTTGTATTTAATTTTTGATAGCTTGATTAATATATGTCTTGGCATGTTTTTCCTTGGATTTATCCTGTGTGTGACTCTCTGTGCTTCCTGGACTTGATTGACTATTTCCTTTCCCATATTAGGGAAGTTTTCAACTATAACCTCTTCAAATATTTTCTCAGTCCCTTTCTTTTTCTCTTCTTCTTCTGGGACCTCTATAATCCGAATGTTGGTGCGTTTAATGTTGTCCGAGACGTCTCTGAGACTGTCCTCAATTCTTTTCATTCTTTTATCTTTAGTCTGCTCTGCAGTAGTTATTTCTACTATTTTATCTTCCAGGTCACCTATCTGTTCTTCTGCCTCAGTTATTCTGCTATTGAGTCCTTCTACAGAATTTTTAATTTCATTTATTGTGTTGTTCATGATTGTTTGTTTGCTGTTTAGTTCTTCTAGGTCCTTGTTAAACTTTTCTTGTATTTTCTCCATTCTATTTCCAAGATTTTGGATCATCTTTACTGTTTTTTTTTTTTTTTTTTTTTTTTGTGGTACGTGGGCTTCTCACTGTTGTGGCCTCTCCCGTTATGGAGCACAGGCTCTGGACACACAGGCTTAGTGGTCATGGCTCACAGGCCTAGCCACTCCGTGGCATGTGGGATCTTCCCGGACCAGGGCATGAACCCGTGCCCCCTGCATCAGCAGGTGGACTCTCAATGACTGCGCCACCAGGGCAGCACTGGATCATCTTCACTATCACTTCTCTGAATTCTTTTTCAGGTAAACTGCCTATTTCCTCTTCATTTGTTTGGTCTGGTGGGTTTTTACCTTGCTCCTTCATCTGCTCCATATTTCTCTGCCTTCTCATTTTGCTTAACTTACTGTGTTTGTGGTCTCCTTTTCACTGGCTGCAGGTTCATAGTTCCTGTTGTTTTTGGTGTCTGCCCTCAGAGGGTAAGGTTGGTTAAGTGGCTTGTGTAGGCTTCATGGTGGTGGGGACTGGTGTCTGTGTTCTTGTGGATGAGGTTGGATCTTGTGTTTCTGGTGGGCAGGGCTGTGCCCAGTGGTGTTTTTTGGTATGTCTGTGAACTTATTATGATTTTAGGCAGCCTCTCTGCTAATGGGTGGGGTTGTGTTCCTGTCTTGCTAGTTGTTTGGCATGGGGTGTCCAGCACTGGCGTTTGCTGGTCGTTGACTTGAGCTGGGTCTTAGCGTTGAGACGGAGATCCCTGGGAGAGCTCTCACTGATTGATATTACGTGGAGCCAGGAGTTCTCTTGTAGTCCTATGTCCTGAACTTGGTTCTGCCACCTCAGATGCTCAGGCCTGACACCTGACCGGAGCACCAAGACCTCTTCTCTTTGGGCACTGGACTCTGTGTGGACCACCACTCCATCCTCATCACAGAGGGATGCTTTCATGTAGTTAGATGCGGAAGGGATGAATCACACGCTGGTGGAGAGGCGGAGGACTGGGAGATAAACCTTCTTGGTAGCATTCTCAGCATACCGAGGAAAAGAAAGGGACTTTTGCATTAAAACAACAGCAACCATGAAAACTCTGTGCTTACAAGGTGCTAAAGGGGGTTTGATAGTATAAGACACCTGAAATTGTAACTAGGATTCTTGATATTTCAAAGACTTGTATTGCTTTCTAAAAATCCAACTTTTAAAAAAGAAATGTAGAAGCACAAGAAATTATAGAACCTTTTTATATGCACCTAAATGAATTTTCATGTTTTTACTTTATTTTAAAGATGCACACACATTTAAACACTTCAGACACTACCCTCTGTCTTCCTCCTCTGGGCAGCAATTATGTTGGTTGCCAACCACGTGGCCATCCACTTTCCTTACTAACAGGATCCCAGTTTTGTCTAGGCGGCAAATAAGACCCAGCCCCAGGGGAAGAGGACCAACTGGCCTAATAAATCAGGGTCATTCATCACTTTTTGCCAGTGGTCAAGTGGTGGGCATAAGATGTTCATTCACCACATTCTTTCAGCAAATATTAAGTACTTACTCCGTGCCAAACAATGTACACAGCAGTGGTCAACATCATCAAAATTCCAGTCTCCATGTAGTTCACATTCTAATGAAAGGAGAAAGGCAACAGAGAAGTAAATTTCATAGTGCATCAGATGATAGTAAATGCTATGAGAAAAAAGTCATGAGAGAGGAAAAGGAGTACTAAGTAAGTGGGAAGGGAGGCAGAGGCAAAACTTGAAGTATGTGATGCAGCAGCTATGAGGATAGCTGAGAAAGAGAATTTCAGGAGAAGTAAATAGCCAGTGTAAGAGCTCAGAGGCAAGAACATGCCTGGTTTGTGTTAGGAATTAGGAGCATTGGAAAACCAGAATGGGTAAGAGGGTGAGTAGATGAAATAAGGATGAAGAAATGATAGATGCTAGATTTCATAGAGATTTTGGCTATTTCTCTGAGTGAGATGGAAATCCATTTGGAAGATTTTGGTAGAGAAGCAGTATGGTTTGATTTGAATTCTTAAGGTTCGCTTTGTGGAGATGGGAATAGATTTGGGAGGCAAAGTAAAGATAGGTGGAAGAATATAAATTATGAGGCAATTCCAATTATCTGTTTTTAAGAGGAAAGTAACTTGGACCAGGTAGTAGTAGAGGGGTAAAAAATATTCATAAAGTACAGCCAACATCATTTGTATATAGATTAGAGGTGTGAAAGAGAAGTCAGGAATGATTCTAAAGTCTTCAATTTGATCAACTAGAACTAATTTGTTGGTTTTTACTCAGATGGTGAAGTTTGGAAGGATAGTAATAACAGGTTTCAGTTGGGTTATATTTAATTGGAGATACTGGAAATGCCCACTAGACATCAATAAAGAGACATTGCAGAGGGCATCAGACGTACAAGTCTCAATTTCAGACAAAAGTTACTGGCTACATATAAGTTTGGGAGTCATTAATGTATAGATGATATAAAAGGTAATAAGACTGAATGGGCTCACCAAAGGGATGAATGTTAGCACTGTCAAGAAATAGTACAAGCACTGAGCACTGAAGCACTCCAAAATTAATATATCGGAAGGATAAGGAGCCAGAAAGAAATTGAGAAGCAACCAACAAAGGAGAATATCATGTCCGCAAAGAAAGAAATTATTTTGAAAACATAATGACCAACTCTACCAAGTGCTGTTGAAAGCCGACATAAAATGATACCTAGTAATTATTGGATAATGTATCAAATCAACACACAATATACCTAAAACTTACATGATACTATATGTCAATTATATCTTAAAAATTAGAAATTTTTAAAAATTAAAAATAAATTTAAAAATTTATTCAACCATATCTCAGTGTGTAGATATGGGCAAAAGGAGACAAAGAGATATTAAGTGTGTGGGCTAAGCATTGTATAAATAGATGCTTTTATATAATCCTCATAACAACATTCACTGTAATAATTTGAGCAACTTAGTGAAATTAACCCACTGCTACAAAAATTGTAGGCATTTAAAAAGTAGCCATTAAGAAATCAACTGAGGGCTTCCCTGGTGGCGCAGTGCTTGAGAGTCCGCCTGCCGATGCA
>NW_006792822.1:1087685-1122904 GCF_000442215.2 Lipotes vexillifer | reverse complement strand
ACACAGGGAGGGGCCGCCAAAACGCAAAAAAAAAAAAAAAAAAAAAAAGAAATCAACTGAGAAAAAAGCAATTTGTGGAGAGATGCAGATAATAGGAGAAAAACAGGACTCTGGAAGAAGCTGGAAGTTTGGAGTAGGAGGCCAGACAAGTCATGCTGCTAAACAAGTCTTTGTCACCTCTGCGTCTCGGTGGACAAAGCATTCCCTTCCCATGGGCAATTTGTTTTCATTTTTTAAATTTTATGTAGATGCAGAATAAGTTATGAAGGAAGTTTATTAGCTCTTTTATATTAGAGGGGTAGCATTTGCTGTATCTCTTTTTCAAAAGATATTCTACAAAAACAAAAATATAATTAGATAATCATATATTTATAATATTTTATTCTAGCCTACTACGAGGTCAAATTGCAGACTTTTCTTATAATACAATGCTCAAATGGACTTCGCATATACTTTTATTAGTGTACTGTTTTGAAGGTGGTATTAATCTTTAGAAGGAAGTTCGAAATACAAACACAAGTCCGCCCTGATAATTGCACTTGAATAACTAACACACTGCAGGCATTATAACCCAACTGAACTGATTACATAAACCAATAATATGATAACCCAACTGAACTGACTACAAAGAGGCACTGATAAATGAGCTGTTTTCATAAGCATTTATTTATGAATATGTTATCAGAGTTTCTTCCATTAAAGCAAAATAATTAGAAGGCTGAATCAGATGAAGATGACAGGGCTGCCAAGCAACATCTTTAGAAGAGAACACGAGAGTGTCTGGAGAAAAGTGAGGCAATGTTCTTAAATGAACTCAAATTCCTTTTCAAATTATTCTGCTGCTCAAAGAAAGGCTCTTATTTAATAAAAACTCTTTGCCATAAACATCAGTCACAGTATCATTCATTATATGCAAAAAGGCAATGAACAGGAGCTATTTCTGCTTAGGCGTTAAGCACTTTTTGTCTTTAAGTAGAGGCTGTAAAGTGGAGAGGGTCATTTTGTTATAAGCACCCAAGTGAAAACTGTTCTGTGATTACTATTTGTTAATGAGTCATATTAGAAGCCAAGCCAAAGACTGGAAAGGGAAATCCATAAAACCACTCCAAGTTCTCAGATCTCTGAGGTCACCAGGACTCTGAGCCTCAAAGCTGGCCTATGACTGTGCGCATGCGTATTTCCCTGTCATGCCCAGGTGCTACGATGACAGACATTGTGCAGATACACAGATGACACCTCAATCTCACCATGATCTCTAGTTATCCTTCATCTATTTTCCTCTTCTAACCCATGATCCAGAACTCAGGTCAACATGCTTTCCATCTCCTGGGTGTTTTTGCAATTAGGATAAAGATTTCAATACCTGATCAGCATTCTGTTAGAAAATAATTATTTTAACTACTTTCAAATAAGTGAAAAAGTTATCCAGGTTTTTATGTATACAGTTTAATATTTTGATGCACCACATGTTTATAATAAAATTGAATCTACCTAAAAGACATTTCAGTCTACATTAATTTACTATAAAATTATATATATATATATGTATTCAAAAGATACCAGTCTAAACCCTCTCCACACTCTGCTTAAAGATAGAAATTTACTCATGTTTTAAAGATTTCATATGTAATTATGGCCACAGGAGTCACAAATCTTGAAACTTCTTATCTCATGACTCATTTCATTTAGAGTCAATGTATCCTCTAAATTAAATTTCTCTTCTGATAGTGCAATTAACCAACAGGATATTCGTGGACTTAATCTATTTCATTGCTTTCATGTTAAGATTAAAATCAAAATGTTTTTAAATTCAGACCTTATTTTATCTGTACTTGTCAACGTGTACCATATGATCAACTCCTCAGTTCATGACATTAAACATGTATGAATCTCAATCTGACTTTCTGATTCTGCATATTTAAAAGTGAACAATAGAACTGAAACTGATAATGATATTGAACTTTCATAATGAATAAGACTAGGTTTTAACATCAAATCTGAGACTTTCCCAACAACTGATATAACTGAAAAGTTACAGAATTTGAGTAAGTTGTTGCAAAGAAATTGACTCATCAGTGAAAAGGGAGCCTTCAACGAGACACAGGTTGGGAACAGTTACTTCTTGATATTCCAGTGAGTTGGAATTCCTCAATAAACTGGCTGAAATTATGTGAGCTGTAAAGATACAATGAGACTTTAGATTCTCAGAAGTTTTCTTAATACCATAGCCTATTGGAATCTTGGTTTAAATTATATTAAGCAAATTAAGAGAGCAAAGAAAGGCCCCAAATCCTTAGAAAGAAATACATGAAACAAAATGTCCATATGTGTATGACAAATACAGTATAAAGTTCTTTCACGATGTCTTTAAAGGTGAACAAGATTTCTTTGCTACACAGCAAAAACCTAAGCTTATTTCTGTTTCATGTTGAGTCTTAGAATAGGAATCTCTTTGGAGACTGGTTGTCTGAAATTCTCTCTTGCATGACCATTCAGGCTTAACCGTAATCCAGCTAAAGCTGAGTCACTGATTGACACTAGGCACTGGGACAGACAGATGGATTTCTCTGGTTCAAAGTTTAACGGAACAAATCTTTTGATCTCTGATTCTGTAAGGAATCTGAAGTTCATTTTGTTTGCCCAGATTTCTTTGGTGTTAGTACATTGTCGCATACAGATCTCATTCTCATGATTAGAATGTAATGTAGTGAGGTCAACATTGCTAAGCTAATACAGAGATTTATATTCATGCTTCATGGCAGGTTAACTTGATGATTATTATTTCCAAGGGTGCTTAGTGTATCTAATTCAAATGTGGCATAAGCTCTTTTAAGATCTCAGTTTAGGCATGATGTCTTATATGAATATAAACTACATAAGAATCCTGTAATTCAGCATTTGCTCTCCTATTTCTAAAATGGCCACAAAATTATTTTAATGTGACTATCAAAGCCTCAAAAATTTAAGAAAAAAGGAATTCAACTATTCCTTACTTATAGTCCAGTCTTTTTCTCCCTACATCAGCTTCTAAGACACCAAGCAATATCTGAATCAGTGGAGGAAGAGAAAATATAGCAAGCCACATCCCTTACAGTAGAGCTCATTTTTAATTTCTAGTCTAATCTCATGGATGCAACTACAAGACCCTTAAAACCTAATTGAAGTTGCTCTAATTTTGCATGTTTATCGAAGTCTTTTCTTGATTAGCCTAGAATAATGGGTGGGCGCACACACACTCACATGTCCATGCAGATACACAGATTTTTAGGTCCTTCCCAAGAAAACAGATTGTTTTGCTTTTTACAATAATCCAAGGTCCCCTCCCGTTCAAAGTGATGTAAAGTGGAAGACTTGCAAGGTGAAAAAAAAGTACAAACAGCCAGTTGTTTGTTTTTTACTGCATTTACTTCTATGTAGAATATTTTGATAAAGATCCATCCTCCCAGGTCTTTGCCAGCAAATTGAGAGACAAGGTACATTTGGGCACTTTTTCCAAATTTAAATCATATTCAAATAAGACAATTTTTAACAGGAAAAAAATGAACAAAATTGGCATAAAAATACAGTATAAAATTTCAAAACACCAGTTTCTCTCTAAGAATCATCTATTAGATTCCTTTTCTTAAATCATGTAGTAATTTTAAACCAAATGTGATCATGTATTTGTTTTAACAGAGCTTTTGGAAGAGTGCAGACTGCTAAGGCCAATAAAGCTGAGATTTTAAACTTTTTGCATTTCAATTGCATAATCAAAACCTGATGATAGCACATCACACACTCCAAGAACGCCATGGGCACTGCACAGCAAATGAAAATTAGTTCTAAAAGCCTTTTCATTCTCTGTGGCAGAGGACGCTCCTCTCCTGGCTGTATATGAAAGAGCATCAGACCCAAAATGGAAAAAAAAAATATTATGCCTGTGAGTGAAAGCAAAACCCAAAGAAAACGGAGAGCTTTGGGGGTTGAACTAGAAGAGTGAGCAGCTGTAATTAGCTCCAATGCTGTATGAGAATAAAAAAACAAAACCACTTTAAAAAATATAAACAGGCAGAATGCCAGCTGAGATAGTGCCTAGTGCTATAGCAAACCTTGGTAAATAGTGAGCAATATGAAAGTAAATAGAGCTTGCAGACAAAAGTTTGACATCAATTCCTTTGGCTACATTTTTCATAAATTACCATCTGTAATAAAAGTCATTCTGCCATATTGCTTTTTAGGTAAGACAACATTTAATACCAAAGGTTGTTTTAAATAAAGGCAGAATATCATCACATATCCTCCACTAAACAGACACATAAGGCAATTTTAATTACCTTCTGTCTGGGGAAGAGTGAAATTTCCTGTGTTTATAGATATATTCATTTTAAGAAAGTAGTGCAAGGTTAATCAAGGTAGTGAAAGGGCCTTCTCTCCAGCACTCAGCATTGATTTCTGTCCTGCTTGAAACATGGTTTCCTTATTCATTCATATTCCTTATTAAGCAAACTGACCTTGCAAAAAGTGTTAAATTAAATCAAAACTTGCCTATGCATTTCTTATTTGTGCATGCTGAAGGCTATGACTTTGAATTATTATTATTATTATTATTATTTTTTTTTTTTTGCGGTACGCGGGTCTCTCACTGTTGTGGCCTCTCCCGTTGCGGAGCAACAGGCTCCGGACGCGCAGGCTCAGCAGCCATGGCTCACAGGCCCAGCCGCTCCGCGACATGTGGGATCCTCCCGGACCGGGGCACGAACCCCTGTCCCCCGCATCGGCAGGCGGACTCTCAACCACTGCGCCACCAGGGAAGCCCTTGAATTATTATTAACCATGAATTATTGTAGAAGGTTTCATATTTGTTCATTCCACTGAGTTTAGATGAAAATATGCTCAAGCGATGTCAGTAGGAGGCACAAGGGTGCTGTGTTAATATGGTCCTTAATACATTTAAGGCAACCAATTCCTTAAAATAAAATAACTTGATCTTCTTCCTGATCTGTTTAAGACAGACATAGAGAAAAAGATACCTTGGGACTGGCACTCTATTTCCTTGTATTTCCTCAGTTTTATCTTTCTACCCACAGCTTCTACAAAATTTTAAAATTTTGCAGAAAGGGCTAATTCTTCTCCTGTATAAACTACATGAATAGAGTCATACATTCTAACGAGTGTGTTCTATAAGAAAGGGCAAGGCCAAGAAGTGACTCCATTCTCCAATGGCATTTTGCAGTTTTTCAATAATTCTTGAAATAAGTCTGTGGCCATGCTTGAGTCTGATGCAAAGATGGAACACTGGTAAATAAGAGAAGAAAAAGCATCCCTGGGGCTTCCCTGGAGGCACAGTGATGAAGAATCTGCCTGCCAATGCAGGGGACATGGGTTCGAGCCCTGGTCCAGGAAGATCCCACGTGTTGCGGGGCAGCTAAGCCCGTGCTGTACAGCTACTGAGCCTATGCCCTAGAGCCTGCGAGCCACAACTACTGAGCCCACGTGCCTAGAGCCCGTGCTCCGCAACAAGCAAAGCCACCACAGTGAGAAGCCTGCGCACCGCAACGAAGAGTAGCCCCCGCTCGCGCCACAACTAGAGAAAGCCCGCGTGCAGCAATGAAGACCCAATGCAGCCAAACATAAATGATAAAAAAAAAAAAGCATCCCCTTTTAAGTTGGGGACTATGAATCCCTTAGATATCCCCATTCTTTCCTATTTTTCTTCTTTAACTCATCACCACTTGATCATTTGTTTCCCTGTTGGTATATAAGAAGCATGAGAGAAAGAATTTGTTTTGTCCACTGCTATATCCCCAACCCCTAAAGCTCACTGGAGGTGCTCCACAAATATGTTGTGAATGACTGAATGGAGAGAAACCAAAACTGATAACCTGTCAGGCCTGAATTATGCATGTGCTCCCCCTTATTCTTCACTTTCTGAAACCCGCACCTTTAGAATCCTACAGGAACCTCATAACCGTACATTAGAATGGCTGGCTGCCAGTCCTTACTTTGTCCATCTTTCTGTTGTACCTTAGAAAACTACCAACTTTTCTTTTTAAGACTTTTTTAGATTCAGTAATACCCTATCTCTTTTAGTCCTTTTAATTTTTTGAAAACTCATTCCCTTGTCCTATACTGGATTCTTTATGGGATTAATTGTGGGCATGCCCTAATCATAGCCTTTGCTATATGACTCTTCTCATCTTGTATGGAGTCCATAAGAAGCCTGCCCACCCTCTTGGCTTCACCTTTCATAGCTGTACTGATGACTACAAATATTTTCCTTCAGCAATGATGTAGCTCTAAAATTTCTTTGCTTATAAGAAACAATACGGTGGGAATTTCCATTTGTATTGCCCTTTCCAGTTCTCTCTCCAGACCTGTGTATTTTTATTCATGGAGTCATTACTTTTCTTTGTATTGTTCCTAAGACCAACAATATCTAATCACTCTCCATATTTTATTCATTTTATACAAATAGATCTAATTAAAAATCCCTTGCCCCCAGTCCCCTTATCTGGAGATGTGGTGCCTAGACACTTAACAGCATCTTTACGGCCTTCTTGCTTCACTGCTCTCCTCTGCAATCTTTCTAGAACTATTAGAGCACTGCTTCGATCATACAACTCCCTCGCTTATTGCGAAGGACTTGTGATATCGATGGTTATTAGAGTCTACATTCCTGGCACAGGTTTCAATGCCCATTACAAGCAGGGTCCCAACCTCCCTTAACAGTTTTTCTCATAACTGTCTTTCATGAATTGTCATCTGTAGCCTACCAAGTCAGCTCAATTGTGTTTTCCTATTTACATGTTTACTAATACTCCTCTGGGGAAAAGTTTCCCACTCATTTACATCTATTCAAATCTTACTCATTCTTCAAGAGGCAGTTCAAATATAATTGCCTTCATGACCTCCATTAATAGTCTCTTGACCAGCAGAGCTGGAAATACTCTGCTTTCTGAGTGCCTTAGCATGATTTTATTACTCAATGAAAGTCTGTAATTTACTATTTGGAATGTGCTCCATCCTTTCCTGAGTGTCTGCTTTCTTTCTTCTACTAGATTAAAATTCCTTGAGAGCAGATCCTGTGCATTCCCTTACGTGTTTATTTCACTCAGCGCCTTGCACATAGTAGGTACATGTTCAATTAATATAAAATATTTTTATTAAGTTGAAATAAAAAGTCTATTTTCATGTTTAATTTGATGATAGATTATAATTGAGTTATTCACTTAGTATTTAGGCATCAAAAATGAGTTGTATACCTTTACATAGGAAACCAAGACTCCAACCTCTAAGACAGTCAATCAATCCAGAGGAAAAAAATTACATAACTTCTTATTCTTTTGTCATACGCATAATCATATGATTCCCATCCCAGTTCTTTGCTCTTTGGCAATTTTTAAAAGTCAGATTTCTGAGCAGTTGCTCAAGAAGTTATATCTAGGGCTTTCAATTTTGTAACATTCCAGATGGAACTGAGCTATTATTAACTTCTAGGATTTCTAAAATTATTCATATACTTAATTTTTTTCTAAATTAATTGCTTTTTAAATTTCCTGGTATAATTTAGTGACATTTACTGTATACAAGGAATATCATCCCCTATAAATCATCTCTGCTGGGGCAAATTTACCCAGCATAAATGGAAGCATCTAGGAGCAAGGCAGGTGATCTACAGAAGGTGATGCCTTCAAGGCCTATCCTAATCCCAACTTAAATAATGACTCAGGCAGAAAAACTGGATTTCATTTATCTTTTCCAGCTGTCAAGGCTGAATTTTCAACATGTTTAGCTCAGTCAAATTCTCCTCCACTAGCATTAGAAATCTAAAAGCTGTAGTTTCCTTCATATAAATAGGAGGTCTCTTGCTATGCACCGTCTCTCATCAAAATATCACCTACAAGGAAAGAAAGGTCATAGAATTTTATCTACATGTAACTTCGAGCAAACAAGTACCTTCTACAAGATGATAGATTATTGATTTTTGGAAGAGGAGTTAATATATTTTACAAAGTTTTAGTGTATATAATATACAGAGAAATTAGAAAAATTTTTAATGTTATTATACAAACATGTTAACTCTCTAAATGTAATATGCAAAATTGTACTAATATTCTAGATTGCATATGAAAATTAAACATTTGACAAAAATCTCCAATAATTTCAAGATCCAGTAAACAAGCATGTAATTAGCTCTTACTATTCACCCCTCCATTTACTCCCTGTCTTATGCCCACCTCTCCCTTTGTGTTAGTGGCTGCATTACAAGTTGGCACTGTCACAGGTATTCCTTTGTGTCTGGCAATGGTCTGACTTCACATTCTCTTTTATTTCACTTCAAAACATTTGTTTGTGTTTCTTTCATCCATCAGATGACAGATATCTCAAGAACTGCAACTGCGTCTTATTTGTCTTTGAACTTCAACACCTAGAAATATTAGAATATGGTGAGTGTCAAGTGTAAGATTGCTAAATTGAACCGAGTTAAGTTTTAGAGGGAAAGGGAGCAGTCCTGTCCCAGAGCGTCCCAAGAATCTGTATTCTACAGTTTGCTCCTGACTTCTTAAGCAAATCCTTGATTCAGCAATCCCACTTCTTCTGCCAGCCCCAGAGCCTTACTCTGCTTCCACCATTATCCATTAAGTTAACAGCATCACCGAATTCCATTGTTAATGGCACAGAGAAAGGTTGGGGCTTATCACCTGTTTTCCCATAAAGGCTCTAATTATCTATATCCACTTTTACCTTAGAATAAAAATAAACCTTCCATTATTACCAAACCTAGGGTATCAAGGTCTTTCCCAGATATTTCAACAATAAATATTAGCCCATATCAAACATGATATATAGGCACAAAGAAATCCCATGATTTGAAGAAAAAAATGAGATTATTTTATTTAAAATCCATTGTGTACTCTGCTCTGTGCTACGCATATCTATAATGTGAAACCAGAGCCAATACACCACATAAGAATCTATAATTATGTGAGGATCTGTCATTATGTTTCAGCAATGGGACTTCAGAATGTAAATAGACTTTCTACATAAAACTTATACTTTAAAAAGAATATTTCATAATGTTGAAACAGTTAATTCAGCAGGCAGATGTCACAACTCTAAATTTGTATAAAGTTAATCACATGGGCTAAAAATAAATGAAGTAAAAGATGGACAGAGACTGTATTAATAGATACATCTACATATGTACTTAGAAATTTTAACATATGTCTCTTAGGCTGATAGAACACACCACATGTACACACAAAAAAAAACAAACAGAAAAATATGGATTTGAACAGCACAAGTAAAAAAAATCAATAATAAAATCAATAATAAAATAACTTTAAAAAGCTCAAATATTTGGTAATTAAGTAACATATTTCTAAATAGCCCAAAATGAAAATTAGAAAATATTTTTAACTTTAATGGTAATGAAAATAAAACATATTAAAAGATTTGGAATATAGATAAAATACTGCTTAGAACAAAATTTAAAATAATAGAAAAATATAACAGAGAATTCAGCAAAGACAAAAGTTGGTGTTTTAAAATGACTAATACAATTGATAAACTCATACTAATACCAATTATGAAAAAAGAGAGAGTACTCGCTGTCAACAACGGAAATAAAAAGGGGACACACTACAAATCCTATAGAAATTTAAAAGATGACAGAAGTTTATTGCAAACAAATTCAGGCCAATAGCTGTGAAAAATATAAAATGTACAAATTTCTCAAAAACACAAATTTTAAAACGTAAGAAAAAAATATATTTTCAATATATTTATAATTAGAAATCTTCGCATGAAAATCTCCTTCCAAAAGATATCAACATCTTTTATCAAATCAAACCCTCCCCCCATACCAAAACATGACACGGATTTTATAATAGAAAATTACATGCCAAACTCTTCCATGATTGTAGAAGCAAAAATCCTGTCCAAGATTATAGTAAACTGAATCTGTCAGAATGGAAAGCACTGATGCTGCGAGACACAGTAGCGTTTATTTTATGAATGGAAAGTTGGTTTAATATTTGAAAATCAATCAATGCAATTAACTATATTAACAGGAAAAAAAAGAAAAATAATATCACAACAGATGAAGAAAAAAGTATTTGGTAAAATTCAAAATTGATGCATAAAAATATTGAAAAGCAAAAATAATTGCCACAGCCATAGCAGTCACTGCAGTCCTTGGGTGGATTGTTATTATTTTTTAACATCTTTGTTGGAGTATAATTGTTTACATTGTTGTGTTAGTTGCTGCTGTATAACAGAGTGAATCAGCTATACGTATACATACATCCCCATATCTCCTCCCTGTCCCACCCTCCCTATCCCACCAGTCTAGGTGGTCACAAAGCACCGAGCTGATCTCCCTGTGCTATGCGGCTGCTTCCCACTAGCTAGCTATTTTACGTTTGGTAGTGTATATATGTCCATGCCACTCTCTCACTTCATCCCAGCTTACCCTTCCCGCCCCGCCTGTCCTCAAGTCCATTCTCTAGTAGGTCTGTGTCTTTATTCCTGTCCTGTCCCCAGGTTAATCAGAACCATTTTGGTTTTTTAGATTCCATATATATGTGTTAGCATACGGTACTTGTTTTTCTCTTTCTGACTTACTTCACTCTGTATGACAGACTCTAGGCCCATCCACCTTGCTACAAATAACTCAATTTTGTTTCCTTTTATGGCTGAGTAATATTCCACTGTATATATGTGCCACATCTTCTTTATCCATTCATCTGTTGATGGACATGTAGGTTGCTTCCATGTCTTGGCTATTATAAATAGTGCTGCAATGAACGTTGTGGTACCTGACTCTTTTTGAATTATGGATTTCCCAGGGTATATACCCAGTAGTGGGATTGCTGGGCCGTATGGTAGTTCTATTTTTAGTCTTTTAAGGAACCTCCATACTGTTCTCCATAGTGGCTGTATCAGTTTACATACCCACCAACAGTGCAAAAGGGTTCCCTTTTCTTCACACCCTCTCCAGCATTTATTGTTTGTACAGTTTTTGATGATAGCCATTCTGACTGGAGTGAGGTAATACCTCATTGCAATTCTGATTTCTCTAATGATTTCACTTTGATTTCTCTAATGATCAGTGATGTTGAGCATCCTTTCATTTGTTTGTGGGCAATCTGTATATCTTCTTTGGAGAAATGTGTATTTAAGTCTTCTGCCCATTTTTGGATTGGGTTGTTTGTTTTTTTAATATTGAGCTGCATGAGTTGCTTGTATATTTTGGAGATTAATCACTTGTCAGTTGCTTCATTTGCAAATATTTTCTCCCATTCGGAGAGTTGTCTTTTCATCTTGTTTATGGCTTCCTTTGTTGTGCAAAAGCTTTTAAGTTTAACTAGGTCCCATTTGTTTATTTTTGTTTTTATTTCCATTTCTCTAGGAGGTGGGTCAAAACAGATCTTGCTGTGATTTATGTCATAGAGGGTTCTGCCTATGTTTTCCTCTAAGAGTTTGATAGTGTCTGGCCTTACATTTAGGTCTTTAATCCATTCTGAGTTTATTGTGGAGTTTGGTGTTAGGGAGTGCTCTAATTTCATTCTTTAAATGTAGCTGTCCAGTTATCACAACACCACTTATTGAAGAGGCTGTCTTTTCTCTTTGTATATTCTTGCCTCCTTTATCAAAGATAAGGTGACCATATGTGTGTGGGTTTATCTGTGGGCTTTCTATCCTGTTCCATTGATCTATATTTCTGTTTTTGTGCCAGTACTGTACTGTCTTGATTACTGTAGCTTTGTAGTATAGTCTGAAGTCAGGGAGCCTGATTCCTCCAGCTCCGTTTTTCTTTCTTAAGATTGATTTAGCTATTCGGGGTCTTTTGTGTTTCCATGCAAATTGTAAAGTTTTTTGTTCTAGTTCTGTGAAAAATGCCACTGGTAGTGTGAGAGGGATTGCACTGAATCTGTAGATTGCTTTGGGTTGTATAGTCATTTTCACAATGTTGATTCTTCCAATCTAAGAACATGGTATATCTCTCCATCTGTTTGTATCATCTTTAATTTCTTTCATGAGTGTCTTACAGTTTTCTGCATACAGGTCTTTTGTCTCCTTAGGTAGGTTTATTCCTAGGTATTTTATACCTTTTGTTGCAATGGTAAATGGGAGTGTTTCCTTAATTTCTCTTTCAGGTTTTTGATCATTAGTGTATAGGAATGCCAGAGATTTCTGTGCATTAATTTTGTATCCTGCTACTTTACCAAATTCATTGATTAGCTCTAGTAGTTTTCTGGTAGCATCTTTAGGATTCCCTATGTATACTATCATGTCATCTGCAAACAGTGACAGCTTTACTTCTTTTCCAACTTGGATTCCTTTTATTTCTTTTTCTTCTCTTATTGCTGTTGCTAAAACTTCCAAAACTATGTTGAATAATAGTGGTGAGTGGATAAACTTATCTTGTTCCTGATCTTAGTGGAAATGGTTTCAGTTTGTTACAATTGAGAACGATATTAGCTGTGGGTTTGTCATATACAGACTTTATTATGTTGAGGTCAGATCTCTCTATGCCTACTTTCTGGAGGGTTTTTATCATAAATGGGTGTTGAATTTTATTGAAAGCTTTTTCTGCATTTATTGAGATGATCATATGGATTTTATCAGTCAGTTTTTTAATATGGTATATCACACTGATTGATTTATGTATATTGAATAATCCTTGCATTCCTGGGATAGACCCCAATTGATCATGGTGTATGATCCTTTTAATGTGCTGTTGGATTCTGTTTGCTAGTATTTTGTTGAGGATTTTTGCATCTATGTTCATCAGTGATATTGGCCTGTAGTTTTCTTTCTTTGTGACATCCTTGTCTGGTTTTGGTATCAAGGTGATGGTGGCCTCGTAGAATGAGTTTGGGAGTGTTCCTCCCTCTGCTATATTTTGGAAGAGTTTGAGAAGGATAGGTGTTAGCTCTTCTCTAAATGTTTGATAGAATTCGCCTGTGAAGCCATCTGGTCCTGGGCTTTTGTTTGTTGGAAGATTTTTAATCACAGTTTCAATTTCAGTGTTTGTGATTGGTCTGTTCATATTTTCTATTTCTTCCTGATTCAGTCTTGGCAGTTTGTGCATTTCTAAGAATTTGTCCATTTCTTCCAGATTGTCCATTTTATTGGCATAGAGTTGCTTGTAGTAATCCCTCATGATTTTTTTTATTTCTGCAGTGTCAGTTGTTACTTCTCCTTTTTCATTTCTAATTCTATTGATTTGAGTCTTCTCCCTTTTTTTCTTGATGAGTCTGGCTAATGGTTTATCAATGGTAAATGGGAGTGTTTTCTTGATTTCACTTTCAGATTTTTCATCGTTAGTATATAGGAATGCCAGAGATTTCTGTGCATTAATTTTGTATCCTGCTACTTTACCAAATTCATTGATTAGCTCTAGTAGTTTTCTGGTAGCATCTTTAGGATTCCCTATGTATACTATCATGTCATCTGCAAACAGTGACAGCTTTACTTCTTTTCCAACTTGGATTCCTTTTATTTCTTTTTCTTCTCTTATTGCTGTTGCTAAAACTTCCAAAACTATGTTGAATAATAGTGGTGAGTGGATAAACTTATCTTGTTCCTGATCTTAGTGGAAATGGTTTCAGTTTGTTACAATTGAGAACGATATTAGCTGTGGGTTTGTCATATACAGACTTTATTATGTTGAGGTCAGATCTCTCTATACCTACTTTCTGCAGGGTTTTTATCATAAATGGGTGTTGAATTTTATTGAAAGCTTTTTCTGCATTTATTGAGATGATCATATGGATTTTATCAGTCAGTTTTTTAATATGGTATATCACACTGATTGATTTATGTATATTGAATAATCCTTGCATTCCTGGGATAGACCCCAATTGATCATGGTGTATGATCCTTTAAATGTGCTGCTGGATTCTGTTTGCTAGTATTTTGTTGAGGATTTTCGCATCTATGTTCATCAGTGATATTGGCCAGCAGTTTTCTTTTTTTGTGACATCTTTGCCTGGTTTTGGTGTCAGGGTGATGGTGGCCTCGTAGAATGAGTTTGGGAGTGTTCCTCCTCTGCTATATTTTGGAAGAGTTTGGGAAGGATAGGTGTTAGCTCTTCTCTAAATGTTTCATAGAATTTGCCTGTAAAGCCATCTTGTCCTGGGCTTTTGTTTGTTGGAAGATTTTAAATCACGGTTTCAATTTAAGTGCTTGTGGTGAGTCTGTTTATGTTTTCTATTTCTTCCTG
The DNA here is from genome assembly GCF_000442215.2 of Lipotes vexillifer. NCBI lineage: Eukaryota > Metazoa > Chordata > Mammalia > Artiodactyla > Lipotidae > Lipotes > Lipotes vexillifer. The sequence goes on along the minus strand of NW_006792822.1, from coordinate 1,108,692 downwards.
GTTCAGTCTTGGAAGGTTGTGCTTTTCTAAGAATTTGTCCATTTTTGCAGCTGTCCATTTTATTGGCCTGTAGTTGCTTGTAGTAATCTCTCATGATCCTTTGTATTTCTGCAGTGTCAGTTGTTACTTCTCCATTTTCATTTCTAATTCTGTTGACTTGAGTCGTCCTTTTTCTGTTGATGAGTCTGGCTAATGGTTTATCAATATTTTTTATCTTCTCAAGGAACCAGCTTTTAGTTTTATTGATCTTTACTATCGTTTTCTTCATTTCTTTTTATTTCCGATCTGATCTTTATGAGTTCTTCTGCTATATTTGGGGGGTTTTTGCTCTTCTTTCTCTAATTGCTTTATGTGTAATGTTAGGTTGTTTATATGAGATTTTTCTTGTTTCTTGCGGTAGGATTGTATTGCTATAAGTTTCCCTCTTAGAACTGCTTTTGCTGCATCCCATAGGTTTTGGGTTGTCATGTTTTCATTGTCATTTTGTTTCTAGGTATTTTTTGATTTCCTCTTGGATTTCTTCAGTGATCTCTTGGTTATTTAGTAGTGTATTGTTTAGCCTCCATGTGTTTGTATTTTTTACAGTTTTTTCCCCGTAATTGATATCTAGTCTCATAGCGTTGTGGTTGGAAAAGATACTTGATATGATTTCAGTTTTCTTAAATTTACCAAGGCTTGATTTGTGACCCAACATACGATCTGTCCTGGAGACTGTCCCATGAGCACTTGAGAAGAAAGTGTATTCTCTTGTTTTTGGATGGAATGTCCTATAAATATCAGTTAGGTTCATCATGTTTGATGTGTCATTTAAAGCTTGTGTTTACTTATTTCATTTTGATTGATCTGTCCATTGGTGAAAGTGGGGTGTTAAAGTCCCCTACTATGATTGTCTTACTGTCGATTTCCCCTTTTATGGCTGTTAGCATTTGCCTTATGTATTGAGGTGCTCCTATGCTGGGTGCATAAATATTTATAATTCTTATATCTTCCTCTTGGATTGATCCCTTGATCATTATGTAGTGTCCTTCTTTGTCTCTTGTAATAGTCTTTAAAGTCCATTTTTTCTGATATGAGAATTGCTACTCCAGCTTTCTTTTGATTTCCATTTGCATGGAATATCTTTTTCCATCCCCTCACTTTCAGTCTGTATGTGTCCCTTGGTCTCAAGAGGGTCTCTTGTAGACAGCATATATATGGTATTGTTTTTGTATCCATTCAGCCAGTCTATGTCTTTTGGTTGGAGCATTTAATCCATTTACATTTAAGGTAGTCATAGATATGTACTTTCTTAATTGTTTGGGGTTTTCTTAATTGTTTTGGGTTTGTTATTGTAGGCCTTTTCCTTCTCTTTTGTTTCCTGCCTAGAGAAGTTCCTTTAGCATTTGTTGTAAAGCTGGTTTGATGGTTCTGTATTCTCTTAGCTCTTGCTTGTCTGTAAAGGTTTTAATTTTTCCATCAAATCTGAATGAGATCCTTGCTGGGTAGAGTAATCTTGGTTGCAGGTTTTTCCCTTTCATCACTTGAAATATGTCCTGCCCCTCTCCTCTGGCTTGCAGAGTTTCTGCTGAAGGCTCAGCTATTAACCTTATGGGGATTCCCTTGTATGTTATTTGTTGCTTTTCCCTTGCTGCTTTAATAGTTTTTCTTTGTATTGAATTTTTGATAGTTTGATTAATATGTGTCTTGGCATGTTTCTCCTTGGATTTATCCTGTATGGGACTCGCTGCTTTTCCTGGACTTGATTATTTCCTTTCCCATATTAGGGAAGTTTTCAACTATAATCTCTTCAAATATTTTCTCAGTCCCTTTCTTTTTCTCTTCTTCTTCTGGGACACCTATAATTCAAATATTGGTGCATTTAATGTTGTCCCAGAGGTCTCTGAGACTGTCAATTCTTTTCATTCTTTTCACTTTATTCTGCGGCGGTAGTTATTTCCACTATTTTATCTTCCAGGTCACTTATCAGTTCTCCTTCCTCAGTTATTCTGCTGTTGATTCCTTCTAGAGAATTTATAATTTCATTTATTGTTGTTCTCCATTATTTGTTTGCTCTTTAGTTTTTCTAGGTCTTTGTTAAACGTTTCTTGTATTTTCTCCATTCTGTTTCCAAGATTTTGCATCATCTTCACTATCATTACTCTGAATTCTTCTTCAGGTAGACTGCCTGTTTCCTCTTCATTTGTTTGGTCTGGTGGATTATTATCTTGTTCCTTTTCTGCTACATATTTCTCTGTCTTCTCATTTTGCTTAACTTACTGTGTTTGGGGTCTGGTTTTCACTGGCTGCAAGTTCGTAGTTCCTGTTGTTTTTGGTGTCTGCCCCCAATGCATAAGGTTGGTTCAGTGGGTTGTGTAGGCTCCTTGGTGTAGGGGACTGGTGCCTCTGTTCTAGTGAATGAGGCTGGATCTTCTCTTTCTGGTAGGCAGGACCATGTCCGGTGGTTTGTTTTGGTGTGTCTGTGAACTTAGTATGATTTTAGGCAGCCTCTGTGGTAATGGGTGGGGTTCCTCTCTTGCTATTTGTTTGGCATGGGGTGTCTAGCACTGGAGCTTGCTGGTCGTTTACTGGAGCTGGGTCTTAGCATTGAGATGGAGATGTCTGGGAGAGCTCTTGCCAACTGATATTATGTGAGGCCAGGAGGCCTCTGGGGGTCCAATGCCCTGAACTCAGCTCTCCCACTTCAGAGGTGCAGGTCTGACATCTGGTCAGAGCACGAAGACCCTGTCAGCCAAACGGCTCTGTTTTGAAGAACCAGATGTTCAGGGGCATAATTTATTGGCACTGATAGGTATGAACTGATTTGGGCACAATTCGTAAAGACAAAATTCCCTTCAGACTCTCCTCATGTGCACAAGAGCAAATGCTTTACTCCAAGACATCAGAACAAATGAGTGGATGTTGATGAGTTTGCTGCCTCCAAACTCCGGAACTCCACACTCCAGAGGCCCTCCTTTGGACGTTCTGCCTCTCTACTTCCGAGCAGGTCCTAACGTTTTAGGAATAACCCTTTGAAGAGCTAATTTATTGGGATACGAGACTCAGGGCAGCCAGGCCAGGGCTGTCAAACTTGTCTGCTATCTCTCCCTTCACCCTGTTTTCTTTCTTTTTTTAACATCTTTATTGGGGTATAATTGCTTTACAATAGTGTGTTAGTTTCTGCTTTATAACAAAGTGAATCACTTATACATATACATATGTTCCAATATCCCTTCCCTCCTGCATCTCCCTCCCTCCCACCCTCCCTATCCCACTGCTCCAAGCGGTCACAAAGCACCAAGCTGATCGCCTGTGTGTGTGGCTACTTCGCACTAGCTATCTACCTTACGTTTGGTAGTGTATATATGTCAATGCCTCTCTCTCGCTTTTTCACAGCTCCCCCTCCCCCTCCTCATATCCTCAAGTCCGTTCTCTAGTAGGTCTGTGTCTTTATTCCTGTCTTAACCCTAGGTTCTTCATGACTTTTTTTTTCTTAAATTCCATATATACGTGTTAGCATACGATATTTATCTTTCTCTTTCTGACTTACTTCACTCTGTATGACAGACTCTAGGTCTATCCACCTCATTACAAATAGCTCAATTTCGTTTCTTTTTATGGCTGAGTAATATCCCATTGTATATATGTGCCACATCTTCTTTATCCATTCATCCGATGATGGGCACTTAGGCTGTTTCCATCTCAGGGCTATTGGAAATAGAGCTGCAATGAACATTTTGGTACATGACTCTTTTTGAATTATGGTTTACTCAGGGTATATGACCAGTAGTCGGATTGCTGGGTTATATGGTAGTTCTATTCTTAGTTTTTTAAGGAACCTCCATACTGTTCTCCATAGTGGCTGTCCCAATTCACATTCCCACCAGGAGTGCAAGAGTGTTCCCTATTCTCCACACCCTCTCCAGCATTTATTGTTTCTAGATTTTTTGATGATGGCCATTCTGACTGGTGTGAGATGATATCTCATTGTAGTTTTGATTTGCATTTCTCTAATGATTAATGATGTTGAGCATTCTTTCATGTGTTTGTTGGCAGTCTGTATATCTTCTTTGGAGAAATGTCTATTTAGGTCTTCTGCCCATTTTTGGATTGGGTTGTTTATTTTTTTGTTATTGAGCTGCATGAGCTGCCTGTAAATTTTAGAGATTAATCCTTTGTCAGTTGATTCATTTGCAAATATTTTCTCCCATTCTGAGGGCTGTCTTTTGGTCTTGTTTATGGTTTCCTTTGCTGTGCAAAAGCTTTGAAGTTTCATTAGGTCCCATTTGTTTATTTTTGTTTTTATCTCCATTACTCTAGGAGATGGGTCAAGAAGGATCTTGCTGTGATTTATGTCATAGAGTGTTCTGCCTATGTTTTCCTCTAAGAGTTTGATAGTTTCTGGCCTTACATTTAGGTCTTTAATCCATTTTGAGCTTATTTTTGTGTATGGTGTTAGGGAGTGATCTAATCTCATACTTTTACATGTACCTGTCCAGTTTTCCCAGCACCACTTATTGAAGAGGCTGTCCTTTCTCCACTGTACGTTCCTGCCACCTTTATCAAAGATAAGGTGACCATATGTGCATGGGTTTATCTCTGGGCTTTCTATCCTATTCCATTGATCTATCTTTCTGTTTTTGTGCCAGTACCATACTGTCTTGATTACTGTAGCTTTGTAGTATAGTCTGAAGTCAGGCAGCCTGATTCCTCCAGCTCCATTTTTTGTTCTCAAGATTGCTTTGGCTATTCGGGGTCTTTTGTGTTTCCATACAAATTGTGAAATTTTTTGTTCTAGTTCTGTGAAAAATGCCAGTGGTAGTTTGATAGGGATTGCATTGAATCTGTAGATTGCTTTGGGTAGTAGAGTCATTTTCACAATGTTGATTCTTCCAATCCAAGAACATGGTATATCTCTCCATCTATTTGTATCGTCTTTAATTTCTTTCATCAGTGTCTTATAATTTTCTGCATACAGGTCTTTTGTCTCCTTAGGTAGGTTTATTCCTATATGTTTTATTCTTTTTGTTGCAGTGGTAAATGGGAGTGTTTTCTTGATTTCACTTTCAGATTTTTCATCATTAGTGTATAAGGAATGCCAGAGATTTCTGTGCATTAATTTTGTATCCTGCTACTTTACCAGATTCATTGATTAGCTCTAGTAGTTTTCTGGTAGCATCTTTAGGATTCTCTGTGTATAGTATCATGTCATCAGCAAACAGTGACAGCTTTACATCTTCTTTTCTGATTTGGATTCCTTTTATTTCCTTTCTTCTATGATTGCTATGGCTAAAACTTCCAAATCTATGTTGAATAAGAGTGGTGAGAGTGGGCAACCTTGTCTTGTTCCTGATCTTAGTGGAAATGCTTTCAGTTTTTCACCATTGAGGATGATGTTGGCTGTGGGTTTGTCATATATGGCCTTTATTATGTTGAGGAAAGTTCCCTCTATGCCTGCTTTCTGCAGGGTTTTTATCATAAATGGGTGTTGAATGTAGTCAAAAGCTTTCTCTGCATCTACTGAGATGATCATATGGTTTTTCTCCTTCAACTTGTTAATATGGTTTATCACATTGATTGATTTGCATATATTGAAGAATGCTTGCATTCCTGGGATAAACCCCACTTGATCATGGTGTATGATCCTTTTAATGTGCTGTTGGATTCGGTTTGCTAGTATTTTGTTGAGGATTTTTGCATCTATGTTCATCAGTGATATTGGCCTGTACTTTTCTTTCTTTGTGACATCCTTGTCTGGTTTAGGTACCAAGGTGATGGTGGCCTCGTAGATGAGTTTAGGAGTGTTCCTCCCTCTGCTATATTTTGGAGGAGTCTGAGAAGGATAGGTGTTATCTCTTCTCTGAATGTTTGATAGAATTCGCCTGTGAAGCCATCTGGTCCTGGACTTTTGTTTGTTGGAAGATTTATAATCACAGTTTCAGTTTCAGTGCTTGTGACTGGTCTGTTCATATTTTCTATTTCTTCCTGATTCAGTCTTGGCAGGGTGTGCGTTTCTAAAAATTTCTTCCAGGTAGTCCATTTTATTGGCATAGAGTTGCTTGTAGTAATCTCATGATCTTTTGTATTTCTGCAGTGTCAGTTGTTACTTCTCCTTTTTCATTTCTAATTCTATTGATTTGAGTCTTCTCCCTTTGTTTCTTGATGAGTCTGGCTAGGAGTTTATCAATTTGTTTATCTTCTCAAAGAACCAGCTTTTAGTTTTATTGATCTTTGCTATCGTTTCCTTCATTTCTTTTTCATTTATTTCTTATTTGATTTTTTTCCTTCTGCTAACTTTGGGTTTTTTTTGATCTTCTTTCTCTAATTGCTTTAGGTGCAAGGTTAGGTTGTTTATTCGAGATGTTTCCTGTTTCTGAAGGTGGGCTTGTATTGCTATAAACTTCCCTCTTGGAACTGCTTTTGCTGCATCCCATAGGTTTTGGGTCGTCGTGTCTCCATTGTCATTTGTTTCTACATGTTTTTGATTTAGTCTTTGATTTCTTCAGCGATCACTTCGTTTTTAAGTAGTGTATTGTTTAGCCTCCATGTGTTTGTATTTTTTACAGATCTTTTTCTGTAATTGATATCTAGTCTCATAGCGTTGTGGTTGGAAAAGATACTTGATACAATTTCATTTTTCTTAACTTTACCAAGGCTTGATTTGTGACCCAAGATAGGATCTATCCTGGAGAATGTTCCATGAGCACTTGAGGAAAATATGTATTCTGTTGTGTTTGGATGGAATGTCCTATAAATATCAATTAAGTCCATCTCTTTTAATGTATCATTTATTTTCAATTTGGATGATCTGTCCATTGGTGAAAGTGGGGTGTTAAAATCCCCTACTATGAATGTGTTACTGTCGATTTCCCCTTTTATGGCTGTTAGTATTTGCCTTATGTATTGAGGTGCTCCTATGTTGGGTGCATAAATATTTACAATTGTTACATCTTCTTCTTGGATCGATCCCTTGATCATTATGTAGTGTCCTTCCTTGTCTCTTCTAATAGTCTTTATTTTAAAGTCTATTTTGTCTGATATGAGAATTGCTACTCCAGCTTTCTTTTGGTTTCCATTTGTGTGGAATATCTTTTTCCATCCCCTTACTTTGAGTCTGTATGTGTCTCTAGGTCTGAAGTGGGTCTCTTGTAGACAGCATATGTATGGGTCTTGTTTTTGTATCCATTCAGCCAGTCTGTGTCTTTTGGTGGGAACATTTAGTCCATGTACATTTAAGGTAATTATCGATATGTATGTTCCTATTCCCATTTTCTAAATTGTTTTGGGTTCGTTATTGTAGGTCTTTTCCTTCTCTTGTGTTTCTTGCCTAGAGTAGTTCCTTTAGCATTTGTTTTAAAGCTGGTTTGGTGGTGCTGAACTCTCAGCTTTTGCTTGTCTGTAAAGGTTTTAATTTCTCCATCAAATCTGAATGAGATCCTTGCTGGGTAGAGTAATCTTGGTTGCAGGTTTTTCTCCTTCATCACTTTCAGTATGTCCTGCCACTCCCTTCTGGCTTGTAGAGTTTCTGCTGAGAGATCAGCTGTTAACCTTATGGGGATTCCCTTGTGTGTTATTTGTTGTTTTTCCCTTGCTGCTTTTAATATGCTTTCTTTGTATTTAGTTTTTGACAGTTTGATTAATATGTGTCTTGGCGTATTTCTCCTTGAATTTATCCTGTATGGGACTCTCTGTGCTTCCTGGACTTGATTAACTATTTCCTTTCCCATATTAGGGAAGTTTTCAACTATAATCTCTTCAAATATTTTCTCAGTCCCTTTCTTTTTCTCTTCTTCTTCTGGAACCCCTATAATTCGAATGTTGGTACGTTTAATGTTGTCCCAGAGGTCTCTGAGACTGTCTTCAGTTCTTTTCATTCTTTTTTCTTTATTCTGGTCTGCAGTAGTTATTTCCACTATTTTATCTTTCAGGTCACTTATCCATTCTTCTGCCTCAGTTATTCTGCTATTGATCCCATCTAGAGTATTTTTAATTTCATTTAGTGTGTTGTTCATCCTTGTTTTCTTCATCTTTAGTTCTTCTAGGTCCTTGTTAAATGTTACTTGCATTTTGTCTCTTCTATTTCCAAGATTTTGAATCATCTTTACCATCATTATTCTGAATTCTTTTCCAGGTAGACTGCCTATTTCCTCTTTAATTGTTAGGTCTGGTGGGTTTTTATCTTGCTCCTTCATCTGCTGTGTGTTTTTCTGTCTTCTCTTTTGCTTATCTTACTGTGTTTGGGGTCTCCTTTTTGCAGGCTGCAGGTTCGTAGTTCCCGTTGTTTTTCGTGTCTGTCCCCAGTGGCTAAGGTTGGTTCAGTGGGTTGTGTAGGCTTCCTGGTGGAGGGGACTAGTGCCTGTGTTCTGGTGGATGAGGCTGGATCTTGTCTCTCTGGTGGGCAGGTCCACGTCTGGTGGTGTGTTTTGGGGTGTCTGTTGACTTATGATTTTAGGCAGCCTCTCTGCTAATGGGTGGTGTTGTGTTCCTCTTTTGCTAGTTGTTTGGCATAGGGTGTGCAGAACTGTAGCTTGCTGGTCATCAAGTGAAGTTGGGCGCTGGCGTTGAGATGGAGATCTCTGGGAGATTTTCGCCATTTGATATTATGTGGAGCTGGGAGGTGTCTTGCTGACCAGTGTCCTGAAGTTGGCTTTCCACCTCAGAGGCACAGCACTGACTCCTGGCTGCAGCACCAAGAGCCTTTCATCTACATGGCTCAGAATACAAGGTAGAAAAAGTAGAGAGAAAGAATTAGTAGAAGTAGGAAGAAAGAAAGAAAGGAGGGAAGGAAGGAAGGAAGAAAGAAGGAAAGAAAGAAAGGAAGGAGGGAGGGAGGGACGGTGGGAGGAAGGAAAGAAGGAGGGAAGGAAGGAAAAAAGAAACAAGATAAAGTAAAATAAAAGTAAAATATAATAATGTTATTAAATTAAAAATAATTATTAAAATTTTTTTTTAAAAAACAGATAGAATCCTAGGACAAATGGTGGAAGCAGAGCTATACAGACAGAATCTCATACAGAAGCATACACATACACACTCACAAAAAGAGGAAAAGGGGAAAAAATCATAGATCTTGCTCTAGAAGTCTACCTCCTCAATTTGGGATGATTCGCTGTCTATTCATGTATTCCACAGATGCAGGGTACATCAAGTTGATTGTGGAGCTTTAATCCGCTGCTTCTGAGCCTGCTGGGAGAGATTTCCCTTTCTCTTCTTTTTTCTCACAGCTCCCAGGGGCTCAGCTTTGGATTTGGCCCTGCCTCTGCGTGTAGGTCGCCGGAGGGCGTCTGTTTTTCGCTCAAACAGGACGGGGTAAAGGAGCCGCCGATTCGGGGGCTCTGGCTCACTCAGGCCGCGGGGAGGGAGGGGAATGGAGTGCGGGGCGAGCCTGCGGCGGCAGAGACCGGCGTGACGTTGCACCAGCTTGAGTAGCGCCATGCGTTCTCCCAGGGAAGTTGTCCCTGGATCCTGGGAACCTGGCAGTGGCGGGCTGCACAGGCTCCCCGGAAGATGGTTGTGGGTAGTGACCTGTGCTCGTAGACAGGCTTCTTGGTGGTGGCGGCAGCAGCAGCAGCCTGAGCATCTCACGCCTGTCTGTGGGGTCCGCGCTTTTAGCCGCGGCTCGTGCCTCTCTCTGGAGCTCCTTTAAGCAGCGCACTTAATCTACTCTCCTTGTGCACCAGGAAACAAAGAGGGAAGAAAAAGTCTCTTGCCTCTACGGCACCTCCAGACTTTTTCCCAGACTCCCTCCCAGCTAGCTGTGGTGCACTACAGGCTGTGTTCACGCCGCTAACCCCCGTCCTCTCCCTGCGCTCCGAAGCCCAAGCCTCAGCTCACATCCCCGCCCGCCCCGGCGGGTGAGCAGAGAAGCCTCTCGGGCTGGTGAGTGCCGGTCGGCACCGATCCCCTGTGCGGGAATCTCCCTGCTCTGCCCTCCGCACCCGTTACTGTGCTCTCCTCCGCGGCTCCGAAGCTCCCCCACTCCGCCACCCGCAGTCTCCGCCCAGGAAGAGGCTTCATAGTGTGTGGAAACCTTTCCTCCTTCACAGCTCCCTCCCACTGGTGCAGGTCCCATCCCTATTCTTTTGCCCCTGTTTTTTCTTTTGCCCTAGCCAGGTACGTGGGGGGTTTCTTGCCTTTTGGGAGGTCTGAGGTCTTCTGCCAGCGTTCAGTAGGTGTTCTGTAGGAGTTGTTCCACGTGTAGATGTATTTCTGGTGTATCTGTGGGGAGGAAGGTGATCTCCGCGTCTTACTTTTCCGCCATCTTCCCACCCTGTGTTTTCTACACCCCAGGCCTCCAATTACTCAGCAAATGCTTCAGACAAACCCCACTTTTGCCATCTGGATTGTTATTATTAAGAAGATGTTCAGTAGAAGTTTAGGTTTAGATATTTTGCTAAATAATTTATATAAAAATTTATAAAGTATCTACAAATAAAGGATGATATTCTTTTTCCATGAAAACAAGTTATATACAAGTTATAAAATTCTATATCATTGCATTTTTAATAGTCTGGTTTCTGAAAAAGTTGTATAAACGTCTAAAAAGCTTTAAGGTATTTACTTTAGAAAAGAATGAGTATTAACACTCCTTGATTTTACTCTACAAATAACGTGCTTATTTTTCCACATTTCCTATTATTTTAATGGTTTAAAAATAAGCATTACACTGTTTGGTATATTTCCTCTTTTCTGCAACTTGTATTTAATTTCAGTTACTTTCATATAAATACCTCTAGTTCTTTGAAAGACTAGCTGAATTAAACTAACATTTATACCACTTTAAAAACTTATTCATCACTATAATATTGTGTGATATTATATTACAAAGTCCTTAGAAACTTAAATTTCCCATCCATTACTGATTCAAGTTTTGCTTAAATAAGGCTCCAGACTCACTAAAATAAATTGAAAACATATTCCATTAGGAACGAATTTTACCCTCAATTGTGTTACCCAAACCCAAATGACTTTTCAGTGCCTCCTACAGAAAGTATATGCCTCCTTGCCACAGTGGTATTGGGTTTGATTTATTCAAATTGTCCCAACATCATTTATTCAATGATCATTTTTCTCATTGATTGAAAGTACTGACTTTATATTATAGTCTTCCACTAAACTATTTAATAAATTAATAATTACTAAATAATAATTTAACATTTGTTGGGAAAATAAGTGAATGAATGAATCATATACAAAATTCTGATGTATGCTTATGTTTGCAAGTGATCTTTTTAGTCTCTTCTATGATTCACTAGCTATGTACTAAATACTTATTTAGACATAAAGCCAAAAAAAGATAAATAAATCTGTTTTGAGAGAGATTATAATTTAGTTGCTCATTACAACTAATACTCCAAAGAAATGTTACAAGTTTATATATATTTCTGAGTTTAATCCATGGCAATTTATTTATGAATAAATAAACAAATAACCAATATAGCTACTGCCTTGTTGGGAATAGGTGTTTGCCTTCTTGGAAAGCCTGTACACACTTTGGATACCTGGGTTTAAAGTAAAATAATGATCCTCTTTTGAATGTACTATAACAACACAAATGCCAAGAAAAAGACACAGACAGCCGGAGGTGAGAGTATGAAGATGCAATGTGCTTCTTCACTAAAGAATAAAGTACAGGGTCAAGTACTGATCTTCTCAGAGTGGAATCCTTACCAGGCATCCAGCTAAAGGCTGGGCAGAAGTTAGAGAGGAAATCAATATTTCTCCACTATTTTTAGAGTGTAAAATTACAGGACACAGAAGGCTCTGACAGAGAGCAAGTGAATGGTGCACAGTGTGTGTGTCTGAAATGTCTAAAAATACTCCACTTGACAAAGTAGTAGAAGAGGTTATTCAGAGTACCCAGCTTTGATAACTGTTTTTAACTTGTCTTTCCTCAGATTTGAACACAGAGACAAAATGTTTATGTCCTGTGTGGATACTATCTACTGAAAATTATGGGCTTGCCTGGATCCATTTTTTAAAAATAATTTTTAATTATCTGTAGTGTCTGTTACCTATAAACTAATTAGAAAAATGCAAACTGGTTCAAAGAAAAAGTTGTCCATTATTCAAATAACCAGAAATAATCACAGGTAGTATCATGGGTACATGGATCCATTCAAGTGTGTCACTTCTCAACTCACTTTACTTATTTCATAAATGGAATTTCAGAGTGTGATTTTAATGGCATTATAATATTTTAATACATGGGGGTGCTATAACTTATTTCAGTAATTCCCAACAATTTCATGGGATATTGAGAAGATATCCAGCGTGGTGCTTTTATAAGCCACACTGTGATGAATGTCCTTGTGGTAACTTTTTAAAGTTTATTGTATTATATTCTTACGTTCTAATCAAGATGAAATGCTGGGAGTAAAAGTCCTGATATCTGAGGTCAAATTATCATCAGAGAAGTTAAAATAATGTTTTCCCATCTGCACTGGGAATTACCATTGTATTATTAATTTGCATATTTTACTACCTAGGCTGAAAATGTGTATGTTGCTGTTCATGCTTTTGTAAATTGTATCTCTGGAGATAGATTATGTCTTGTTCCCACATATTTGCTCCCCTTCTCTGCATGTGCGTTATACCCTCTCACACCTAATGCTGTATAATTTTTCAGGGCCTCCTGCAGAATGCATATGCATCCCTGCCTCCTTGGCATTGAGATTGGTTTATCCACTATGCATTGTATATATGTTTAATTTTCTATATATTATGAGGTTTTGACATCTTAAAAAACCTTTCTGGCTGGGCTGGCTGGGAAAAGACTGCCCCTCCTGGGGCTAATTAATTTTTTTTGGAGGTGGGGGAGGCTTAAACAATAAACATTGCTCTGGGAAAATTTATTCTGAAATACCGCCCTCTCTACATTGGTGTATACCAGGCAGGATATGTTAGGGCATGCTAATGATTCCAAAATCTGGGCACCTTATAATAAGTATGTATGTATGTATTTAAACTCACAATGCATGTCCTGTACATGTTGTCTACAGGTTTTGCTCCACGTCTTCTCTCTCTGGAATCCAGGCTGATGGAGTAACCATTGTCTGAGAAAAGGGAGAAGGAAAGAGATAAAGGATAAATCACACAGTGGCTCTTACATATTTCACCCAGAAGAAGCACATTATCTCCACTAGCATTTCATGGACCAAAAACAATGCATGTGACCACAACTAACTCTAAGGGGAAATGTAGTACAATCCTGTACGGGATTGGCAGAAACATCTTAAATATTTGTGGAACAACTCTAATGAGCACTACTTGTGACATTACCTGAATATTAGACTTCCTAGTCGGGTTAGATGGAGAATGCAGGGATCCTGGTATAGAAAGAGTAATAAAATGAGTGAGAGAAAAGGGAAGAAAGATTCTTAGGAACCTGTAACTCTAACCACTCAGTCCTCTGTGATAGCACCTCACCTCTAGCTTAACCACAATTCCCATGAGTGATTTCTAGAAACGCTCTCAGGACTTATGTGTACTAATTTGTTAGGTTTTGTTTGGTTGTTTTGTTAAGCTTGTTAGACCCACAGTTTTTCTTCCTTTCAATTTCTGAGGAGAAAAAAATCCTTGCATGCAAAACTTTACCTATAAGCAAGAAAGTTTCATTCACTGTCTTGAAAAAGCTAGGTCTTAAGTAAACTTTGTTTTCTTTACTAGGTCAGCTAAAGGTTTAAGACATAGTAGTATCAAAGTATTATTATCTTGGCAGCCTGTAAGCATGGTGAGAGTAAAGTAATGGACCAGCCATAAATTAGAGATAGAATTATTATTTAATTTCTTCCCATGAACAAAATATCTTACAATTTCAAATATAAAACTCGAAAATGAGTCCTACTCCCTTTCTTTTTTAACACAATACACAGTAAACTAATGGAAAAAAAAGTCTTTCATCTTGAAAAGATAATCACTTAAGAAATGAAAATGTCAGAGGGGATTAGGAAAGATGGCGGAAGAGTAAGATGTGGAGATCACCTTCCTCCCCACAGATACACCAGAAATACATCTACACATGGAACAACTCCTACAGAACATCTACTGAATGCTGGCAGAAGACCTCCGACCTCCCAAAAGGCCCACCTGGGTAGGGCAAAAGAAAAAAAGAAAAAACAGAGACAAAAGTATAGGGACGGGACCTGCACCAGTGGGAGGGAGCCGTGAAGGAGGAAAGGTTTCCGCACACTAGGAAGCCCCTTCGCGGGCGGAGACTGCGGGAGGCGGAGGGGGGAGCTTCGGAGCCGCAGAGGACAGCGCAGCAACGGGTGCAGAGGGCAGAGCGGAGAGATTCCCGCACAGAGGATCGGCGCCGACCGGCGCTCACCAGCCCGAGAGGCTTGTGTGCTCGCCCGCCGGATCGGGCGGGGCTGTGAGCCGAGGCTTGGGATTTCGGTCGGAGCACAGGGAGAGGACTGGGGTTGGCGGTACGAACACAGCCTGCAGGGGTTAGTGCGCCACGGCTAGCCGGGAGGGAGTCCGGGGAAAAGTCTGGAGCTGCCGAAGAGGCAAGAGACTTTTTCTTCCCTCTTTGTTTCCTGGTGCGCGAGGAGAGGGGATTAAGAGCGCCACTTAAAGGAGCTCAAGGGACGGGCGCGAGCCGTGGCTAACAGCGCAGACCCCACAGATGGGCATGAGATGCTAAGACTGCTGCTGCCGCAACCAAGAAGCCTGTGTGCGAGCACAGGTCACTATCCACACCCCTATTCCGGGGAGCCTGTGCAGTCCGCCACTGCCAGGGTCCCGGGATCCACGAACAACTTCCCCAGGAGAACGCATGGCGTGTCACAGGCTGCTACAACGTCACACCGGCCTCCGCCGCTGCAGGCTCGCCCCGCACTGTGCCCCTCCCTCCCCGCGGCCTGAGTGAGCCAGAGCCCCCGAATCAGCTGCTCCTTTAACCCCGTCCTCTGTGAGCGAAGAACAGATGCCCTCCGGCGACCTACACACAGAGACGCGGCCAAATCCAAAGCTGAGCCCCGGGAACTGTGCGAACAAAGAAGAGAAAGGGAAATCTCTCCCAGCAGCCTCAGAAGCAGCGGATTAAAGCACCACAATCAACTTGATGTACCCTGCATCTGTGGAATACATGAATAGACAACAAATCATCCCAAACTGAGGAGCCGTGTGGATGAAAGGCTCTTGGTGCTGCAGCCAGGAGTCAGTGCTGTGCCTCTGAGGTGGGAGAGCCAACTTCAGGACACTTGTTAACAAGAGACCTCCCAGCTCCACATAATATCAAACGGCAAAATTCTCCCAGAGATCTCAATCTCAACACCAGCACCCAGCTTCACTCAACGACCAGCAAGCTACAGTGCTGGACACCCTATGCCAAACAACTATCAAGACAGGAACACAACCCTACCCATTAGCAGAGAGGCTGCCTAAAATCATAATAAGGCCACAGACACCCCAAAACCCAGCACCAGACGTGGACCTGCCCACCAGAAAGATAAGATCCAGCCTCATCCACTGGAACACAGGCATTAGTCCCCTCCACCAGGAAGCCTACACAACCCACTGAACCAACCTTAGCCACTGGGGACAGACACCAAGAACAGTGGGAACTATGAACCTGCAGCCTGCAAAGAGAAGACCCCAAACACAGTAAGATAAGAAAAATGAGAAGACAGAAAAACACACCACAGATGAAGGAGCAAGATAAAAACCCACCAGACCTAACAAATGAGGAGGAAATAGGCAGTCTACCTGAAAAAGAATTCAGAATGATAGTAAAGATGATACAAAATCTTGGAAATGGAATAGACAAAATGCAAGAAACATTTAACAAGGACCTAGAAGAACTAAAGGTGAAACAAACAATGATGAACAACACAATAAATGAAATTAAAAACACTCTAGATGGGATCAATAGCAGAATAACTGAGGCAGAAGAAAGGATAAGTGACCTGGAAGATAAAATAGTGGAAATAACTACTGCAGAGCAGAACAAAGATAAAAGAATGAAAAGAACTGTGGACAGTCTCAGAGACCTCTGGGACAACGTTAAACGCACCAACATTCGAATTATAGGGTTTCCAGAAGAAGAAGAGAAAAAGAAAGGGACTGAGAAAATATTTGAAGAGATTATAGTTGAAAACTTCCCTAGTATGGGAAAGGAAATAGTTAATCAAGTCCAGGAAGCACAGAGAGTCCCATACAGGATAAATTCAAGGAGAAATATGCCAAGACACATATTAATCAAACTGTCAAAAACTAAATACAAAGAAAGCATATTAAAAGCAGCAAGGGAAAAACAACAAATAACACACAAGGGAATCC
Source organism: Lipotes vexillifer (assembly GCF_000442215.2). Taxonomy (NCBI): domain Eukaryota; kingdom Metazoa; phylum Chordata; class Mammalia; order Artiodactyla; family Lipotidae; genus Lipotes; species Lipotes vexillifer. Next base: position 1,092,432 of record NW_006792822.1, on the reverse strand, counting down.
CCATAAGGTTAACAGCTGATCTCTCAGCAGAAACTCTACAAGCCAGAAGGGAGTGGCAGGACATACTGAAAGTGATGAAGGAGAAAAACCTGCAACCAAGATTACTCTACCCAGCAAGGATCTCATTCAGATTTGATGGAGAAATTAAAACCTTTACAGACAAGCAAAAGCTGAGAGAGTTCAGCACCACCAAACCAGCTTTACAACAAATGCTAAAGGAACTTCTCTAGACAAAAACACAAGAGAAGGAAAAGTCCTATAATAACGAACCCAAAACAATTTAGAAAATGGGAATAGGAACATACATATCGATAATTACCTTAAATGTAAATGGACTAAATGCTCCCACCAAAAGACACAGATTGGCTGAATGGATACAAAAACAAGACCCATATATATGCTGTCTACAAGAGACCCACTTCAGACCTAGAGACACATACAGACTGAAAGTAAGGGGATGGAAAAAGATATTCCATGCAAATGGAAACCAAAAGAAAGCTGGAGTAGCAATCCTCATATCAGACAAAATAGACTTTAAAATAAGGACTATCAGAAGAGACAAAGAAGGACACTACATAATGATTAAGGGATTGATCCAAGAAGAAGATATAACAATTGTAAATATTTATGCACCCAACATAGGAGCACCTCAATACATAAGGCAAAAACTAGCAGCCATAAAAGGGGAAATCGACAGTAACACATTCATAGTGGGGGACTTCAACACCCCACTTTCACCAATGGATAGATCATCCAAAATGAAAATAAATAAGGAAACACAAGCTTTAAATGATACATTAAACAAGGTGGACTTAATTGATATTTATAGGACACTCCATCCAAAAACAACAGAATACACATTTTTCTCAAGTGCTCATGGAACATTCTCCAGGATAGATCATATCTTGGGTCACAAATCAAGCCTTGGTAAATTTAAGAAAATTGAAATTGTATCAAGTAACTTTTCCGACCACAATGCCATGAGACTAGATATCAATTATAGGAAAAGATCTGTAAAAAATACAAACACATGGAGGCTAAACAATACACTACTTAATAACGAAGTGATCACTGAAGAAATCAAAGAGGAAATTAAAAAATACCTAGAAACAAATGACAATGGAGATACAACGACCACACGACGACCCGAAACCTATGGGATGCAGCAAAAGCAGTTCTAAGAGGGAAGTTTATAGCAATACAATCCTACCTTAAGAAACAGGAAACATCTCGAATAAACAACCTAACCTTGCACCTAAAGCAATTAGAGAAAGAAGATCAAAAAAAACCCAAAGTTAGCAGAAGGGAAAAGAATCAAATAAATAAATGAAAAAGAAATGAAGGAAATGATAGCGAAGATCAATAAAACTAAAAGCTGGTTCTTTGAGAAGATAAACAAATTGATAAACCATTAGCCAGACTCATCAAGAAAAAAAGGGAGAAGACTCAAATCAATAGAACTAGAAATGAAAAAGGAGAAGTAACAACTGACACTGCAGAAATACAAAAGATCATGAGAGATTACTACAAGCAACTCTATGCCAATAAAATGGACAACCTGGAAGAAATGGACAAATTCTTAGAAACGCACACCCTGCCAAGACTGAATCAGGAAGAAATAGAAAATATGAACAGACCAATCACAAGCACTGAAACTGAAACTGTGATTATAAATCTTCCAACAAACAAAAGTCCAGGACCAGATGGCTTCACAGGCGAATTCTATCAAACATTCAGAGAAGAGATAACACCTATCCTTCTCAGACTCCTCCAAAATATAGCAGAGGGAGGAACACTCCCAAACTCATCTATGAGGCCACCATCACCTTGATACCGAAACCAGACAAGGATGTCACAAAGAAAGAAAAGTACAGGCCAATATCACTGATGAACATAGATGCAAAAATCCTCAACAAAATACTAGCAAACAGAATCCAACAGCACATTAAAAGGATCATACACCATGATCAAGTGGGGTTTATTCCAGGAATGCAAGGATTCTTCAATATACGCAAATCAATCAGCGTGATAAACCATATAAACAAATTGAAGGAGAAAAACCATATGATCATCTCAATAGATGCAGAGAAAGCTTTTGACAAAATTCAACACCTATTTATGATAAAAACCCTGCAGAAAGCAGGCATAGAGGGAGCTTTCCTCAACATAATAAAGGCCATATATGACAAACCCAAGCCAACATCATCCTCAATGGTGAAAAACTGAAAGCATTTCCACTAAGATCAGGAACAAGACACAGTTGCCCACTCTCACCACTCTTATTCAACATAGTTTTGGAAGTTTTAGCCACAGCAGTCAGAGAAGAGAAGGAAATAAAAGGAATCCATAACAGAAAAGAAGAAGTAAAGCTGTCAGTGCTTGCAGATGACATGATACTATACTTAGAGAATCCTAAAAATGCTACCAGAAAACTACTAGAGCTAATCAATGAATTTGGTAAAGCAGCAGGATACAAAATTAATGCATAGAAATCTCTGGCATTCTTATACACTAATGATGAAAAATCTGAAAGTGAAATCAAGAAAACACTCCCATTTACCACTGCAACAAAAAGAATACAATATCTAGGTATAAACCTACCTAAGGAGACAAAAGACCTGTATGCAGAAAATTATAAGACACTGATGAAAGAAATTAAAGATGATACAAATAGATGGAGAGATATATCCTGTTCTTGAATCGGAAGAATCAACATTGTTAAATGACTATACTACCCAAAGCAATGTACAGATTCAATGCAATCCCTATGAAACTACCACTGTCATTTTTCACAGAACTAGAACAAAAAATTTCACAATTTGTATGGAAACACAAAAGACCCCGAAGAGCCAAATCAATCTTGAGAATGAAAAACGGAGCTGGAGGAATCTGGCTCCCTGACTTCAGACTATACTACAAAGCTACAGTAATCAAGACAGTATAGTACTGACACAAAAACAGAAAGATCAGTGGAATAAGATAGAAAGCCCAGAGATAAACAAACCCACGCACATATGGTCACCTTATCTTTGATAAAGGAGGCAGGAATGTACAGTGGAGAAAGGACAGCCTCTTCAATAAGTGGTGCTGGGAAAACTGGACAGGTACATGTAAAAGTATGAGATTAGATCACTCCCTAACACCATACACAAAAATAAGCTCAAAATGGATTAAAGACCTAAATGTAAGGCCAGAAACTATCAAACTCTTAGAGGAAAACATAGGCAGAACACTCTATGACATAAATCACAGCAAGATCCTTCTTGACCCATCTCCTAGAGTAATGGAGATAAAAACAAAAATAAACAAATGGGACCTAATGAAACTTCAAAGCTTTTGCACAGCAAAGGAAACCATAAACAAGACCAAAAGACAGCCCTCAGAATGGGAGAAAATATTTGCAAATGAATCAACTGACAAAGGATTAATCTCTAAAATTTACAGGCAGCTCATGCAGCTCAATAACAAAAAAATAAACAACCCAATCCAAAAATGGGCAGAAGACCTAAATAGACATTTCTCCTCCAAAGAAGATATACAGACTGCCAACAAACACATGAAAGAACACTCAACATCATTAATCATTCGAGAAATGCAAATCAAAACTGCAATGAGATATCTCACACCAGTCAGAATGGCCATCATCAAAAAATCTAGAAACAAAAAATGCTGGAGAGGGTGTGGAGAAAAGGGAACACTCTTGCACTGCTGGTGGGAATGTGAATTGGTTCAGCCACTATGGAGAACAGTATGGAGGTTCCTTAAAAAACTACAAATAGAACTACCATATGACCCAGCCATCCCACTACTGGGCATATACCCTGAGAAAACCATAATTCAAAAAGAGTCATGTACCAAAATGTTCATTGCAGCTCTATTTACAATAGCCCGGAGATGGAAACAACCTAAGTGTCCATCATCAGATGAATGGATAAAGAAGATGTGGCACATACATACAATGGAATATTATTCAGCCATAAAAAGAAATGAAATTGAGCTATTTGTAATGAGGTGGATAGACCTAGAGACTGTCATACAGAGTGAAGTAAGTCAGAAAGAGAGAGACAAATACCGTATGCTAACACATATAGATGGTTTTTAAAAAAAAAAAATGTCATGAAGAACCTAGGGGTAAGACAGGAATAAAGACACAGACCTACTAGAGAATGGACTTGAGGATATGGCAAGGGGGAAGGGTAAGCTGTGACAAAGTGAGAGAGAGGCATTGACATATATACACTACCAAACGTAAGGTAGATAGCTAGTGGGAAACAGCTGCATAGCACAGGGAGATCAGCTTGGTGCTTTGTGACTGCCTGGAGGGGAGGAATAGGGAGGGTGGGAGGGAGGGAGACGCAAGAGGGAAGAGATATGGCAACATATGTATATATATATAGCTGATTTGTTTTGTTGTAAAGCAGAAACTAACACACCATTGTAAAGCAATTATACCTCAATAAAGATGTTAAAAAAAATAAATTACAAAAAAAGAAAAAGAAAAAAAAGATTTCTTATAAACTAAGCTCAAAAATTAGAAACAAAGAAAGCAATCAACAAAATGAAAAGGCAACCTTTGGACTAGGAGAAAATATTTGCAAACCATATATCTGATAAGGGATTCATTTCCAAAATATATAATGAACTCCTACAATTCAATAGTTAAAAGATTAATTAACCATATCACAAAATGGGCAAAGGACTTGAATACAGTCTCCTAAAAGAAGACATACAAATGACTAACAGGTAT
>NW_006792822.1:1082950-1087675 GCF_000442215.2 Lipotes vexillifer | reverse complement strand
AAAAGATGCTCAACATCACTAAACAGCAGGAAAATGCAAATCAGTGATATCATCTCACTCCTATTAGAATGGCTATCGTCAATAATACAAGAGCTAACAAGTGTTGGCTAAATGTGCAGAAAAAGGAACTTTTGTGCACTATTGATGGGAATGTAAGTTGGTGCAGCCATTTGGAAAACAGTATGAAGTGTCCTCAAAAAGTTGAAAAGAGAACTACCATATGATACAGCAATCCCATTCCTGGGTATACATCCAAAAGAACTGAAATTAGGATCCCATAGAGATATCTACAATCCCTTGTTCATTGCAGCATTATTCACAACAGTAAAGATATGGGAACAACCCAAATGTCCATTGACACATGAATGGATAAAGGAAATGTGGTATATACATATAATGGAATATTATTCAGCCTTAAAAAAACAAAATCCTACCATCTGTGACTACATGAGTGGACCTGGAAGACATTATGCTAAGTAAACTAAATCTATCACAGAAGGATAAAAACTACATGATTCTACTTATATGAGGTATATAAATAGTCCAATTCATAAAAACTGAGAATATAATGGTTGTAGCCAGGGGATAGAGGGTGAGGGAAATAGAGAATTGTTTTAAAAAACTCTTGTACTAAGCTCAAAAAATGACAAAAGCTCACTTCTAACATGCCTGAAACAAATAAATAAAGAAGACCAAAAATGAGACTGACAATATAATTTTTTATGCAAGAAGAGATGGATTATATCATATTAAAACTATGACTTGTTTAAGGTCTAATATATTCCAATCACTGTTAAGTGGTTTGGGAAGGCAATAGAATATTATAACTTAAAAAAATTCAGTCAGTGAATGTGTCTGTAAGATTTACGAATTTTATCACTATCTCATATGTATAACAGCATGAAAAAAATAGAAATTCCTCTAAGTATTTCCATATTGGAAGAGACTGGTTATGAGGAATTTGATGCTTACAAACTATTAGAAGTGTTAGATGAACAAAATTCATAGGGTTGCTGTTAGATTTCAACTCATGCCACTGCAGTTGTGAAAGATTATAAAACTGCTGCTGTTACCCAGAGGTGAGAAAGCCTCCTGACATAACTGCCAACTTCCCAACTGCCCACAGCCCTAAATCTGGGAACCAGGTAGTGCAACACTGAGTTCAGCTCCTGTCAAATTTGTCTGTGGAAGTCTACGTATCAGCTACCACCACTAAAGGAGGAAAAACCACTCCTGCATCCCTTCACCTTTCCAGTCTTGCATAAGTAAATCTCAATGGCCAAACCTAAAACCATACCCAAGACCTGGCAGCAAGAGTCAGTCTAGGGAATATAGTTTCAAGACTTCTAGCCCCCATAAAAAAGATGAAAATGCAGAATGATTGAGAAAGGATAGAGAATTCAGTCCACAGACAAAACCTAGCACTAAAACTAACTCACAGGACTACTGTAAACATAAAATGGGATGAAACACATGACAAGGCCATCAAAAATACTAGCTGTCTTTCCCTTCTCATAACTACAAATATCTGGGTTCCCAGATGAATCTTACAGTCAGTCGAGCCTTAAAATCTGGTTTTATCTACAGAATTCATGGGACGATGTTCCTAGCTAATAGGAGAAAAAGTTCTTGCAAGGAACCTGGAAGGAGGACCAAGTTCTTCTGAAAAACCTGGAAGGTGAGGAAGGAATGAGACTATATGAACTTTATCCCCCAGACAGGAAGCAGATTTGATTCACTGGGCTAAGAACTGAAATGAAAAGGACAGTTTTGGGAAATGGGCAACGTTCAAGGAGCAAGTACTTGGCAAAGCTTTGGGATCTTTGGACAATTTCATTCTCATTATTTGGGAAAAGAGTTATTTTCTGTATTGCTACTGAGACTGACCCTAACACAATAAAAATAAAGGAATGTACAGTATTTGGCAGCTCGAAGGTTCTACGTCTTGGGTAGCATCAGGAGGCAGGGAACCTGGAGCCTCATGGAACATCCTTGTAAAAAGCAGAGCCACTGCAAGATGCTTTGTAGCAAAAGCACTGTGAGATGAGGCAGGAAATATCAACAAGTTATTTGACATGATAGAGGAACATAAAGTGCTGGTCATGGGTACATGAAAACCCCCAGAGACATTCATAAGGAAATTTTAGGGGAGGAAAGCAGCCAAGACCCTACTTTTGTTCAGATGGCAGGTAATGAGACAGCAATATAAAGACATTCGTTTTAACATGATTATTCTCCATGAGTCATATAAACTCAAGATCTTTGGAGATCTGGACTACACCCGTAAGGACTTGGCTCAATTTCTGTCTTTTCTCTTACCTGATATTGAGCACATATACTTCTGTACACAATTGGGACCAAGTTCTTGTGGTATGACCTAGAGTTACAGCATTAAACCTTTCTGAAACTCTTGCTGGAGAATTAGACAAATTTCTTTAGCTTCTGAGGAGAAAATATCCTTTCCCAGTGAGCTTAGGAAGAAAGCCCAAAAGAAGGTGTGCAGTAAAATAATAATTTCTATTTAAATATGTGAAAGAAGAAATAGACATAAAATTCTGGAGGGGAGGCAAAGGCTACGACCACTAATAAGCAGTATTTCCTCTGTGTCCCCTATTCTTCTGGAAGGGCTTTGTTGTTCTGATTTAAAGTCAAGCCAATAGTTAGTGTGAGTAGTAATTCTCCTATTCAGTTTTACTGTCTTTGAGGTAGTTACTCTTATAATCCGCATTTTACAAGTGAGGAAACGGTCTCAGAAAGGTTAAGTAGCTTGTCCAAGTACTCTATTCATGTTACAAATTACATTCTTCCCAGAAGCATTGAACTGCATATATAAGCTCTTCTGACTCCTAAATTATAGGAAAATGTACTTAATATCAGATATGATTCCTTTCTAGAAAATGTATCTACATATTAAATGCAGAGGATTTTAATCTGCATTGCTTTATTATTACCATTATATTATCATTATTATTAGATAATAATCATAATCTATCAAGTTGATGTATGTAGAAGGTGAAATTACTTCATAACTCTAATCCTGAGCCAAAAACCATTCAACAAATTCATATATATCCTTCTGGGTAAATGTATATGTTTTAATTTACAAATACTACATCTATATAGCTATGCCATTTCCCCCCTTAACCAACCTCCTTATAAGTTGAATTGTTTCTAGTTTTTTGCTCTTTCAAATGATGCTGCAATTGATTTTGAAATTTCCTCTAAGGAGTCAATGTATGTATGAAATACTTATTGCATCTTCAATTACTGTGTATTCATAAAAGGGCATATCTCTTCCCTAAACTCCAGGAATAAGAGTAAAATATTGGAGTAAAGAGTAAAATATTTAGTAACCAAGAGTAAAATATTGGAGTAAAGAGTAAAATATTTAGTAACCAGGAGTTTTCCTGCAAATAACCAATAAGCAGACCCACAAATAACTACTTACCTTAATGACGGAAATAAGGCAAAAATCCCTGGATGACCTACAGAAAAAGGAAAAATCGGAGAGTGAAAGTACTGAAAAAAGCACTTGTGTGATTGATTTCTATGTCTCTAATGGACAAAAATAATTAAATTTGTTATAAATGGATTTAAATTATTGTTTCTACTGAAATTCAACTTCTCTAGTTATATGAATAATTTTATAAAGGTTCCAATGATGCAGCAACGTCATGGTCAGTTCCCCCCATCTGGCAATTAAGTTTAACACGTTTCCTAGAATTAAATTCTTATAACAATTGCAGAGGTAGAAGAAAAGATGAAATCCAGTAAAACAGATCTACTAGGTGAAAACATTTTCTAGAATAGACATAATAATAAAATAATATTATATATTCCCAAAGAGTTTTTCTATACCAATTTTTCTATCACACCTAACAGATTATGAAAGTTTCTGTCTTCTTTGGGAGAATCCCTGATACCTACAAGATATACAAACCTCAAAAACCACATGACCAAAGGCACACTGGAGCTAATCTAACTACTCTGTGAATTGTCAGAGTAAGAGGATCAGATATGAGAGAGAGAATACAAGGACAAGTAAATGCAGAGTTGGATGAATAAATGAGATAAATGGATAGCTAGATAGATATTTTACATTGAATATTTATATATTCTGTGCAGTAATATAAGGGTTTTACATAAATTAATTATCCTTCTTAACCTTTATAAGAATCCTAAGAATTAGGCATCTTGATTGAGATGTGGAAGTTGAGGCTTAAAGCTGAATTGCCCCTGATCTTGCTCTTAAGAAAAGTCACTCCCAGGATTCAACCTTGAAATTTGAAAACACAGACACTCACTCATTCATTCAATATAGTTGGGTGACTATGACATGCCAGCTCCATTCTAGGCATCACAGATCAAGCAGGGAACAAAACAGACCAAATCTCTGTTTTCATACCGTTTATATTCTACTCAGGAGAGGAGACAGAAATGTACGTGTGTAATGTATCAGGAGCTAATAAACAGGATGAAAAAAGTAAAACCAAGGTGAGGGAAGATATCATGAAGGCAGGGAGTCTAAGATAATTTTTGAGAGGAAAGGGAAACATTTGAGCAGAGGTTGGAATGAATTACAGCACCGCCATCCATCAAGAGGGTGGGTGTCTGCTGGATGTGTGAAGAAAACTGCAAGATCAGTTCTGACTAAAGAGGAGTGAGCTGGGGGTGTTACTGGAGCAGGGGTGTTAGGAGGGGAAGCAGAGAGGTTATCAGGGAAAG
>NW_006792822.1:1067728-1082940 GCF_000442215.2 Lipotes vexillifer | reverse complement strand
AAAGAGCACACAGCCCTTCATCTACCGTTTTATTCTACGTGACACGGAAGCCATTGGAGAACTCTTCCAAAAGAGGTGGCAGGGTCTACTCCACGGTTGTAGGATAACTGACAGCCGTGGGAAGAACTGATGGTGGGGAGGCAAAGAAGAAGAAACCAGTAGGAGAGTGATTCTCAACCCTATCAAGCCCAGTGCATTTTTTAAAATAAAAAATATTAATAGTGCCCTCTTTACAATTCTAAATAAATCTAACCTACCAATACAACTGATTACCAAAAGAAATCAACACTTAGAATAATACAGAATTTCAAAAGCCCTATTTTTAATACCAAACATCAATAAATGAAAAATAATTTATTTTAAAAATTATGTATTTCAATGTGTCTTTTCCTGCAAGAAGACATCAGGAAACAGCGACTAAGGATCAGATTTTGACACCCATTTGTATGCCTGCTGTAAATGTGAAAGCTAAAAGAGCTGACCAGTGTTTTATACTGGCAACTCAAAGACCAAGAAAGCCAATGACAATGTCATTTTCTGAGATGATGAAAAAATCCTAATAGTTTTAAACAACACTAAATATAACATTCCTTCAATTTACACAACAGGCACATTCCTGGAAAATTCCTATACATTAAAACAAAAACAAAAACCCACTTTGTATTTATAAATAAAATGGAATTAGATTCTAGGCTCAGGAATGACCATGAATGTGAGACATTTAAAAGGAAAGCAGGATGGAGGATAATTCATTTTTTCTGGAGGACTGTACTGTGTGTTGAAGGGCATCTAGCATCACTGGCCCCTGCCCACTAAAGGCCTAATGTCTTCTTCAACCCCTCTGACTAAGGAACATGGCTCTACATGTTTTGAAAATGCTTCAAAATATTTTGATAATACTCACATTGGGAATCACTGACTCTGGAGACTAAAGTAAAAGGCAGGTGAAGACAGTGCAAGTGGTTAAAAGTAGCAGATTCAGGATGTGAAGTTAGACATTTCAGGATTTGCCAACGATCAGATGTGGGGTGTGAGGGAAACAGAGGAGTCGAGGATGATTCCCGGTATTCCAGCTTGAGAAATTTGGAGAATGCAGTTGCCACATCCAGAGACAAAAGCTGTCAATCTCTATGATTACATCATTTCTTCAAGTGTGATCACTATGAGACTCCTGGGAAGGCCTCTTGTGGCCAAAATACGTCTTCACCAATACTTAGCGACTGGAAATATAGGGGCCTTGTTAATTATGACAAATGCCTTCTAAAACTAGAGTAAATTAGATTAAAAACGTCCACAATAACATTCCTGTAATATTTAGTAGAAGTAAGAACATCAAGGGGATGCATATTTTAATGGGAAAGAATTAAAAGGGCTGGATGTGTACTTCCAAAGGAAAACCAACCAGTCTGGTTAAGGTGTGCATGAGAACTACGAATAGAAACTGAAAGTGGGGTTGAAAATGTGCAAAGGGGGCTTCCCTGGTGGCGCAGTGGTTGAGAGTCCACCTGCCGATGCAGGGGACACGGGTTCGTGCCCCGGTCTGGGAAGATCCCACATGCCGTGGAGCAGCTGGGCCCGTGAGCCATGGCCGCTGAGCCTGCATGTCCGGAGCCTGTGCTCCGCAAGGGGAGAGGCCACAACAGTGAGAGGCCCGGGTACTGCAAAAAAAAAAAAAAAAAAAAAAAAAAAAAAAAGAAAGAAAGAAAGAAAAGAATATGTGCAAAGGAATGTAGAAGGGAGAAGTGGCTGGAGGGGGATGACAAATTTTGTTGGCTTCATTATTTTGCCTAAGACCGATCATAGTCAGTAATGGCCATAGTCATGGCCATCTGCCATATGACAGCTAAGTTTCACTAAGCACCAACCCATCTCCAATGCAAGAAATAACTAGGTTGACTTCAAGTCGAGAAAAATAAGGAAACGTTTCTCAGTTTCCCCCCGAGCATGAGAACAGACAGGACTGCCATCCACCTCATAAGGGCAGCAGGATATAGTCACAGGCTGCTGTAAATCATGACATATTTGCCCATGAATCCACAGTGGGTATCTTTCCCCTTTAGATCAAAGGAGTTTACTAAATTATTTCCTTGACCTGCCCACCTTCCCTGACCAAACTACTAACATACCAAAGGAAAGAAGATAAGCCCAGGGAAGTCTTTCTAAGTCATTATCATACCCCATCCCCCAAAGTCATATTTCTCAATGTAAATTTGAATAAGAGAGAAGAACAGAAGTCATTGTTTTAATTTCAATATGTTATCTCAGTCCTTCCACATATAGAATACTCTCCAATAATCCATGGTATTATTTCTCAGAACACTTGAAAACAAAATCTGCTTTCCTTTCATTTTCACTGGGTCAGTGTGATTTACACAACAATATTGGTTGCAAAAAGGGGACTGGTTGGTGAGACAACTCTGGGCTTGAATCAGCTAAAATGAAAAACACAAAAAAATGTATGATATTACCCTCTATCAAACATGGAAAATGTGTGATTTTGCAAGGGTCTACATCCTGCACTACTGTTTGACAAGCTTGATGTTGAACTGCATTAAATATTAATTTGTATAATGCAGTAGTCATATAAACTAGGCTTAAAACACAGCAGGGGAAATTGCAGTTTCTTACTGTTAAGACTGTTGTTACAGTCTTCTGGTACCTCACGCTGTCATCCTACTTAGTAGATTGATGTTTATTTTCCCAGCACACATTGACTGCCACCAATAGCATTACTAACTTGTCTACTGTTATGTTGCCCTCAGAAGTAGTAAATCTTGCCAACCAAGAAAGGGTCTTTAGATTCAAGAGATGCTCGTAATCTCCTGACATGAATTTAATAAAAATTCAGAAATGACATGTGAACGCCCGTTTCTGGCAAACAGTTTATGTTAAACCTCAGCACAGATTTGGTCTTGATCTATAACTCATTTTATGATGTAGGTCCTGGGATAACTTAACTTCAAATGTTATTTTCCTTTGTTTTCACCTGTGTAGTCTGTACCAATGAATGTGTCAGCTCTCTCCTAAGTCTCACTAAAAAAGGGTATTTGCCAAATAGGCCCATTCACCCTTTCCCTGAGTCATTCCCGGTTTACTCTTTAATCTTCTTGTTCTTGTCATAAGTCGTGAAACTATTAGTTTGATTCCATTTTTCCAGAACACCCACAACATCGTTCTATAAAAACTACAGCCACTGCAAACATATTATTTAAAGGCAATTTCTTTCCTCCTTTTTTGTTTTGTTCCACCCGTCTCCTTTATTCTTGGCGCTCAATATATATGCACATCCATACAGATACCTCTCACTACACACCCTCTCCAGAGACTTGCCTCAGGCCTGCTTCCGTGAAAGCTCATCTGTAGACCTTCAACTGATGAATAGCAAGAAAATGTCACCCAGAAGGAGATGGTTACAAAGTTGACAGGACATCGTGTGCTGCCCTATTTCTCCACCTTCTCCCATATATCTGCCCTGGCCAAATGTAGCCTTTTTTGATCTTCACTTCTCTTTTAGAAGTAATCTCAAAGTCTGGGGCTCAATCCTAACTCGAACTTAAGCAATGAGGAAGAACAGAGAACACGTAGAGAATTCCAGAAAGTTTTTCAGAGAAAAGAGGTTACCTGATGTCCTTGTTTAAAACCATATTCATTTTGCATAGATAGGAGAGGAACAGGAAGGGAATTCTGGAATTAAGGACATTGAAAATATGTAATGAGTGAGGAACTCCTCATGAATTGCCTAATTCCACCTGGATTTAGAAGGATCAGAGGTGTGCGCTCTCTTTTTGGCGAAGTTAAACCTTAAAGTTACTAGATAACTACAGTAACTCCTACTTTCAACTTCCCTAGAGGAAAAAAAAATCTGCTTTATTCCACCTGTCATTTCACATTCTCACCTAGAGTTTGGCACTGATTAAAGATAACATATTTTGCTAACTCATCCCATTTCTGCAAATGCCTGAATGCCCCACAGAAATATTATATGATGCTGAGCAGTGGGTCTGAGCCACTGTGCACTCCTGAGCAAGAGACACTCTAAAGACTGAAGGTTGAGGTAGCTCCTCCTTTCTAAAAGCTCCCTGGAGATGTTGATAGTCATTTATATCTTCTGTTAAAAATTACTAATACAAATGTTTCTGTGTTGTACAGATTCAAAAATTGTAAATTAGATTAAATATTTCTGCATTTCTTGACATTTTATTGCACTTTTTATAGAAACAAAATTCCCCAGATACTAAGACTCTTATTTATTTGAAATAATTTGCTATCATTATTCCCTCAAAAAAAAAAATTGCCTATTTTGATGTCATCTCAAACAAATTCCTCCCAGATGTAAAACTGGAGTTAGAAATTCAAAGGCCACGCTGGAAGTTTTAATCATCTTAACCGAGGAATCTAGAGTTGGCTGGTAAATCTTCCCATGATAGCCTGTGACATATACTAATCACAGGCCACTGGCTCAGTGGACATTCGATAAATAACGATTGATGAAGTCGAAAATGTGTTGCTCTAAGTTGACTCTCTAGCTTTAAATAATCACTTTCAAAACTGCACCTTAAAAATGTCATGAGCATAAAGAATATTTATGAGTGACAGGTCTCTTCATCCCTTCCAAACAAGTGATTTAGTTCCAGCAGACAACTGTGGGTCTCTGTATCTGGGTTTTCATTTTCAAAGTCCAATATAAGAATAAGAAAATGCCTTATATGTGCATTACTATTGTCAATCAGAAGATTGAGTTAAAACTTAAATAATAAAAATAATTACACCTATACTGGAAAAGACTAAAAGAAAATAAATCAAGAAACGTGAGCTGGCGAAATAATTTAAATAAAAGAATAAAGTTAGAAATACTGACATTAAAGACATAGACAAATGGAAAATGCTTTGTGAGAGTGGCAACAAAGGAGTGGATAGTCACAACATATTCACACTGGTATCTGAATTAAGGACTGCAACTCATAAATATTAACTGGAAAAGGAAGTTTGGGTTACAGTACAGGAAAAATTACTTAATTTTAGCCTTAATAAAACACTCGGACAATTTATAAAATTAAGTTATGAAATCTTATTTAAAATACCTTAAGGATACATTTAAGAATGATTACAATAGTTCAGCCAGTTTGCTATAAATATAAGCAGAGCCTCTGGCTTCAAAATCTGAATTTCTAGGCCTTCTCCTGCTCTGGAACTGCTTGTCAGCTGGCCTTCTTTAAAATCAAGTAAGGCCTCCATTTCTTTATTCTACTAGCAAATTAGTATATTTTTTTAACATCAAAATAAGATTTAGAAATAGGGTTTTCCCTGAAATCGCTGAGAATGTTAATAAATGATTAGATGTGTTGTGTGTCTATTCCACAACTCACTTCAATGATTATCACAATGATTGCATTAGAAAATAACCAGCCTAGTATCATATAAGGGGAGAAAAGGAAATACATATTAAATGCCTACTGATCAACAGTAAAATCTTTTAGTTTCTCTTCTACTCCACAGTGATTTCTAAATTAAATGGTATTCTTGATGATCTCTGATGTTCTAGATGATGATACATTTTTAGACTAATAGAGTTTTTCTCTTCCTATGAAATTCAACATCTAGATTATGTCAAGTATTCCCTTTTTGGCATTCCAATATGGACTGTGGAAGAAATTGTTTCCTCCACATTGACAATGACTGTACAAAACAGGTAGTGGCCTCTACTTCAGGTATAAAAAAGAAGTACATATATGGAACATCTAACAGCAGCAACAATGCTTATGTCAAAAGATTTACGCACCTGGAGATTCAGTATCCAACTATTATTCAGAAGAGACTGAAAATGTGTATGAAAATGAAAGAGGTATTATTTAGGAAAAATTGAAATCAATAGGAAATAAACCTATAGCAATCAACAGCACAGAAAATGGAAGGAGTGCATGGAAACTCATTTGAAAACTATAACTTTTGTTAGCTGGGCAACAGCATTCCCTTAAGTTAGGAAATAGATTATTAACAAAAATCCAAAGCAGAACCCTAGAAAAATTCCCATGATCAGTGTTGTCTTTTGGGTTCAAGATACCAATTTTAAAAACTGTTCTAATAATTTAAACAATTTCTGTGTTGTATCGGAAGATTTTTAATAATATAGTGTTATTATTATTAGTGTTGTTATTATAACAGTGTTATTATGAGATTTATTATGGTGCTAACAATATTTCTTTTGAAAACAAAAGGTTATCTAATTAAATGTCTTTCTAGGAAACTACTTTCTGAAACCTCAGAAATTTTTTATATTGATAAATCACATACTATGTTTCATATTAAGGCATTCTACTACACACACACAGACACACACACACACACACACACACACACACACACACATCACAGAAAACAGGGCTTCTACCACATTATTTGTGCTTTACAATGTCCCTTCCCTGTTCCTCCAATGCCACGCTCTTATTTGTTAACTGTGCAAATAACTGAAATACTCTTTTTCGTACTCCTTGTCCACTTGGTAAAGTCACAGGCATCCTTCAAAATTCAGCTGAAGTGATTCTTTCTCTATGAAGCAAAACCTAAACGCCTGACAACCACGGGCAGGATCGTGGACACCCCAACCCCCCCTTCCATGGTTTCCTGTACTCCTGTGACGTTTCCTGTAGGGTACTGAAATGTGTCATAGGAGAAGGCATGTAGAGAAAAGGAGAAAGACGGTTATCAGTTAGAATTCCAGATGCATGGCTTATGAATTATTAGCAGTTTAACTTTAATCAAAATATTTAATCTTCAGAGCTTCAGTTTCTTCCTCTTAAAGTGGAGCCTACCTTACAGGTTACACTAATGGTTAAGTGAGTTCACACATATAAAGCCCATTGCACAGTATCTGTCCTGAGTAAATAAGAAAGGACAGTTATCATGACAATGATGAGGATGAAGATGAGGATGCTGACATACCCTCACTGGACTGTGGGGTCTTTGAATTTTTGACGATTTGAGGTAAACACAGGGATCTTATTATCTCCAGGGCCTAGGAACTACTACACTGCAGATTATCAACAAATCTTTGTTAAATTTTAAAACTATAAGTAGCTGCTCAGGATATGATGTGTAGAAAATATGAAAAAAAGTATAAGAGGACAAATAATTAAATACTACATATGGAAAGTAAACTTGATTTTACCTAGTGGTCGATAGGTAACCAATGACATATTTAAAACATGGAAATGACATGATAAGTATTACCATTTTAGAAATATAGGCAGCAGGCTAAAAAACAGATTGAATATATTTTTATTCTATGTATATAAATGGAAATATATATTTGTTTCAGCCATGAGTTCTCATGTCTATTACTGTAGACTATAGAAAAATTATGAAATTTTATTATTTTAAAGAACATTTTGTTTGTATTCTTCTATTTCTTAACTACTGTTATATCTAGGATTTGCATCTTTTTACCTTGTATATTTTAAATCTCTGCCATATGTATATTTTTGTGAAGGTAAAAGATGAGGGAAATACTTGTGAGGTTGAAAGTCCACTAAAATACTTGTAAACAAATGTTAAAAGCTAAGTATTTTTTTTAAAAGCTGGGTAATTATACAAAAATAATATAGAATTATAATAATTTTTTAGTTGCTCTTCACAGGGGAAGAAAACGTGACAAGACTAGGAAGGTCCCTTGGTAGATTAGTAGGGCATTAAACATTTCATTCACTTTTCTGCATTAGAAGGTAAGAGTTATTAACTTTCATGCTTTTTGCTGCTTTTAATACTCTGTAGAACTATCATTGAGCCTCAGAGGCTATTTACCTTTCTTCACAACGTACACATGTATCAATCTTTAAAGAATCAGAAAATCTGAACAACAAATCTTCTAAAACAAATGACATAGTATTCTTAAGTGTATCAGTTTGCTAACATGTATTTAATCTTTCTTATTACAAAATGTCAACTGTGAGTTGGGCTTTAAGTAATCTTTAAAACTAGAAAAGTTAGTCATTCTTATAGAAAAATACCATTTTTATTAAAATATTAAGCATGAAATGTTTGATTGCAATCCACTGAGGTTGAATGATATCACTCTATCTAATTAACAATATTTCAATTAAACATGAAATCAAATAAAATTTATCTTATAAGCAAGTCTTCTGTTGATGTACATTTTAATGATTTGCAATTATATAGCTTTCTTTGAAAAATAGGTGGTTAAAAAGCAATCTTGAGAAAGAAAAATGGAGCTGGAGGAATCAGGTTCCCTGACTTCAGACTATACTACAAAGCTACAGTCATCAAGACACTATGGTGCTGGCACAAAAACAGAAATATAGATCAATGGAACAGGATAGAAAGCCCCGAGATAAACCCATGCACATATGGTCACCTTATCTTTGATAAAGGAGGCAAGAATATACAATGGAGAAAAGACAGCCTCTTCAATAAGTGGTGCTGGGAAAACTGGACAGCTACATGTAAAAGAATGAAATTAGATCACTCCCTAACACCATACACAAAAATAAACTCAAAATGGATTAAAGACCTAAATGTAAGGCCAGACACTATCAAACTCTTAGAGGAAAACATAGGCAGAACACTCTATGACATAAATCACAGCAAGATCCTTTTTGACCCACCTCCTAGAGAAATGGAAATAAAAACAAAAATAAACAAATGGGACCTAATGAAACTTCAAAGCTTTTGCACAGCAAAGGAAACCATAAACAAGACCAAAAGACAACCCTCAGAATGGGAGAAAATATTTGCAAATGAAGCAACTGACAAAGGATTAATCTCCAAAATTTACAAGCAGCTCATGCAGCTCAATATCAAAAAAACAAACAACCCAATCCAAAAATGGGCAGAAGACCTAAATAGACATTTCTCCAAAGAAGATATACAGATTGCCAACAAACACATGAAAGGATGCTCAACATCACTAATCATTAGAGAAATGCAAATCAAAACTACAATGAGGTATCACCTCACACCAGTCAGAATGGCCATCATCAAAAAATCTACAAACAATAAATGCTGGAGAGGGTGTGGAGAAAAGGGAACCCTCTTGCACTGTTGGTGGGAATGTAAATTGATACAGCCACTATGGAGAACAGTATGGAGGTTCCTTAAAAAACTACAAATAGAACTACCATATGACCCAGCAATCCCACTACTGGGCATATACCCTGAGAAAACCATAATTCAAAAAGAGTCATGTACCAAAATGCTCATTGCAGCTCTATTTACAATAGCCAGGACATGGAAGCAACCTAAGTGTCCATCAACAGATGAATGGATAAAGAAGATGTGGCACATATATACAAAGGAGTATTACTCAACCAGAAAAAGGAATGAACCTGAGTTATCTGTAGTGAGGTGGATGGACCTAGAGACGTCATACAGAGTGAAGTAAGTCAGAAAGAGAAAAAGAAAATGGTCAGAAGAACCTAGGGCAAGATGGGAATAAAGATGCAGACCTACTAGAGAATGGACTTGAGGACATGGGGAGGGGGAAGGGTAAGCTGGGACAAAGTGAGAGAGTGGCATGGACATATATACACTACCAAACATAAAATAGATAGCTAGTGGGAAGCAGCCGCATAGCACAGGGAGATCAGTTCGGTGCTTTGTGACCTCCTAGAGGGGTGGGATAGGGAGGGTGGGAGGGAGGGAGATGCAAGAGGGAAGAGATATGGGGACATATGAATATGTATAACCGATTCACTTTGTTATAAAGCAGAAACTGACACACCAATGTAAAGCAATTATACTCTAGTAAAGATGTTAAAAAAATAGGTGGTTAAGATCAAGAAAATGTGTCCTTACATAGCTATAATGTGACCATAATAATAAAATAATTATTTTATTATAGTTTCTTAGGAGATACGAGTGGCTCCACCAAGCATGTAGAAATCAAAGAAGCAGATTACTCTCTAGGAGTCAATGAAAAGAGGAAGATGGATCAAGTGTGCAGGACTAGAATCCTACATATTTAACTATATAAACATTGTGTCAATTAGGAGTCCTTGTTAACCACAGGACCCAAAGGAAATAGTCAACAAGGCAAATGTGGTGAATGCCATTGTCACCACTGTATAGGAGAAGGAAGCTTGAAGTACCCTAGAAACACCAACAGAGATAAATGTAGGTGGTTATGGCCAATGGATTTTAAATATTCTGGTCCCCAAAATAAAAAATATAATAAAAATTGATAACTTTTGCTCTTCAAAAGTTAATGTTTAAAAAAATGAGAAGACAAGT
Organism: Lipotes vexillifer; assembly: GCF_000442215.2. NCBI lineage: Eukaryota > Metazoa > Chordata > Mammalia > Artiodactyla > Lipotidae > Lipotes > Lipotes vexillifer. The sequence goes on along the minus strand of NW_006792822.1, from coordinate 1,072,698 downwards.
CATAGACTAGGAGGAAATACGTGCATAATATATATGTAACAAAGGTTGTCATCAAGAATATATGAAGAATTCTTATAGCTCAATAATAAGAAGATAATCCAATTTAGAAAAGGTCAAATAGACATTTCACCGAAGAAGATATATAAATGAAAATATGCACATGAAATGAAGTTTAACATCATTAGTAATTAGGAAAATGCAAAATAAAAATACAAAGAGATACCACTACACACCCACTAGAATGGATAAAATCAAAAAGACTGACAATACCCATTGTGGGCAAAGATGTGGAAAAAGTGTAACCCTCATGTATTGCTGATGCAACCATGAAATAGTAAAACCTCTTTGATAAACAGCTTAGCAGCCTCTTAAATATTAAACATACACTTACCATATGGCCTACAAGAAATGAAGATAAGTGGTTGCACAAAGACATACATGAAGGTTTACAGCATCTTCATTCATAGCCCCAAACTAGAAGCCACAGAAACAGATAAGCAACTGCTCAATAGATAAATATATAATAGTCATCCATATATTGGAATAGTACTCAGAAATATAAAGGAAAAAACTCCTGATGTATGCAATAGTATAAATGAATCCCAAAGGTATTATATGCTAAATTAAAAGCATCAGACACACACACAAAAACTGATTTGACTTATAAGAAATTTCTAGAAAATGTAAAAATGGAAGCAATCAGAAGTTATTAGGGACGAGGGATGGAAGTGAGGATGGGCAACTTGGCAGGAAGAAGCTTTTTAGGGATGATGAAAATGTTCTAAAATTAGATTTTAGTGATGGTTGCACAACTGTATAAATTCAGTAAAACTCATCAAAATGTACATTTAAAATGGGGGAACTCGGAAACTATAAACTATGAGACACCACTGAATTAGTTGAGATAATGTATGCTAAAAAATTAATTAATCCTAAATTTAAAACAAGGACGTTAAATAAATTCTGGTGATACCTGGAAGGAACTTTTAGATGATATGGCAAAGATTTAACAGCAACAGTCACCTAAAGGAAATATATGTTAAGAATCAGCTGTTACAGCGCTGAATCATGTTTCTACCAATCATATCAATCACAGCTTAAAATATATAAATCAGAGTCCAATTTAACCCAAAGGGGCTGACATCTGCCATGATAAGTCATGATAATTCATAGTAAAATGATGTAGACAGGAAAGTACATTGCCACCTCCCAATGTAGATTATCTAGCAGTGAGAATCTGAACTAATTGAGAATTGATATATTGATCAGTTGGATTTGGGGAACTGATATATTGATATATCCATTTCTCAAACTGATCTACAAACTGATCTACTACTTTCACAAAACTATCTACACCACTTATAGGAATCCAGGAACGTGTAAACCACTTTGCTGGGAGACAGTTCTCCAGAGGTCTCTCAGGTTTTTTCTTGCAGGAAGGCACTGCTGTCCTTTGGTTATAGTTTATCTTCTCAAGTATGTTTGCATCGTGAATAGCCTTAGAAGATGAAGATAGTGTCTTTTGGGAGCAAAAGCTGGGTTTGTTTACTGCCCATAAGCAAGATTAAAGATCCAGGCTCAGGGCTCTCTCTTGTAACACAACCTGCTAGGTGCGCAGATAATACCTGTGCCTCTTTGTGTCACCAGGTGGGATCAGGGACTTGGAGAATTGGAGCAAATGCTGATCCTATGTCTACTCCTTTGTCTCTGTCACAGGAGTCTTGTGGCTTCTGCCAGCATCCATGAAACTGTAGTGGGTCAGCTTATTAGCTTGCAAGTAAGGTACAGTCTCAGGATCCTAAGAGTTCTGAACACAAGTCCACTTTAAACCTTCTTTTTTTGTTTGTCAACCCTATTCCAGAGCAGAAAAGGCTAAACTTATTTTGTAGATAGTTAAAACTGTGCAATACTATATAATTCAACCATCTGAGAAAAATAGGACCTAGTAAATTTGTACTCAATAATTTTTACTTGCTTTACTATTTTGGTATTATTTCCTAAAATAAAAGTTCAGCATGGAAAATACCAGTGAATTTTAAAAAAACTAGACAATTAATATAAAACATTAAAGATAAAAATACACAAAATAATCAGTGAGATTGTGTATTTACTCCAAATTTTTCAATCTTTTTACACTACTAGATCAATTTCTTAATTGCATAATTTGAAAATCAAATGCATATATGTTTCTAAACATTCAGAATACACACTCCAGCCTAAAATCTAAGAAAAAAGCTAATGTTCATTAAACTAATATTCATTGTCATAATGGTACAAATTTAAAGATATGCCAACAAGGAATGTTAGAAATAATGTAACAAAATTATCACAATTTATCTTTTGCCAATTTAAATAAGTATTTTGATAAGCTAAAAGTCTTTAGGGGTAAGTCTTAAGAAAAGGAGTCAATGCAGGTGCAGGCTACTCATTTGAAGACTGCTGGTTCAGGGACTTTACTGTGACAAAGCAGTCATTATTAAATCCGGTTTCTGGGTTAAATCAATAGTCATTGATAAAATGCCTTCAAAAGAACATGTATCATTTTGTGCAATTTTGAAAGTGGTATTTTCGATAATGTAACATTGTCCTTAACCTTTTTGGAAGAAAAACTAAGTACATTATTGTCCCCATAATGACAGGAATGGCAATCATTAAACTGTATTTCTGAGAGACCAAATCTATTTTTTTCCATTGACAGCTCAACATCAACACAATTACTTTGCTTTGGAGAAAATAAAAGTTGACTTCACAATGTCAAAGCCTGGAAATAATTAATCTCTAAAGGCAAAGGCTCTTCAAGACCTAATTTCAAAACTAGTTTGGAGCATTTTAAAGAATCCTCTCACGCATTACACACACACACACACACACACACACACACACACACACGGAAAGGATCTCATTTATACATACAGATTTACTAGTTAAACATACTAATAATCAAAGACATAAATGATATGGACAAACACAGCTGAAAGGTATTAAGCTTCATATTAACAACTATATGTGTAACCAATACCTTTTTAAAGCTTTCTAATAAACACATAGGATGAAACAAAGATACATAGGATGAAACAAAAGAGTAAAGACAAATCTGAAATTCTTAATCACAGTAGTTTAAAATTTTGTATGTTTTTTTGTACTGGAAACTTTTCTGATAACAGAAAACATATCCAAAGAAATTTAAAATTAGTCAATACATCACTCCTTTTATGTGTAAATATATAAATATGTGTGTATGCATATACATAATTGTGAGGTTTAATATATAAAATCATTTGGGGAAGGGAGACTTAGAAAAATATTAGCCTGAGTTTTATCACAAGAAGTTCAAGACAAATTATGTTAAGGACCCACACTTAATGTTAATCCTTTCCTTTCCATGTTATTTTTGACACTGAGCATTCGTGACCTAAATGCACAGGCCCTTGATATGATTCCTTTGTAGTTTAGGAATCTTACTGGATTTTTTCTTTATCCCATTTGCTCAAATTTATTTATAAACAAAATGCAGCTGAATTCAATACAGAGCTGATGTGAAAGCAACTGACAAACCAACTAGGAAAAGCAAAGTTTTCCTCAGTCTCAAAGTAATAAGTTTGATAATTAGCTACAAGAATTATTCAAGAATTAGAATTTTCTGTCTTCAACTAAGAGCTTTCCAATCAGTCCAGCTAGGAGAGAAAGAGCTAACATATATATTAAATAAAAGCACGACCTTATTTTTTAAGAAGGCGATATGGTGGAAAAGTTACAATTTGGTATGAGGCTTTGATGTCAAAAAAACAGAAGTGGATCTGAATCTGAGCTTTGGTACTCATTATCTGTGTGAGCTGGAAGTTACTTAATTTCTCTGAGTTTTGGGGAAAAAAGAAACTATTTAGAATCAAAACTGCCTCTTGACCTTTCTGTCATTAGGAAGTTGTCAGGCTAAGAGTAGGAGGCATCATTCACATTAAAGGGAAAATAAAATTTTAAACAGCTCCACTCCACCTACCTGTGGCTAAGAGGGAATGGGATAAGGAAAGACTAACCTTCTCAAAATCTTGGCCAGTTTAGAATGTGCCTGGGTGACTCCAAGTGTAGATGACTGTGTTTTTGACAAGAACATAAATACATTTGGGGACATGCAGGTGTTAGTCCAGAGTCTAGTTAGAGGAAGTAAGTTAGATTGTTCTGGCTGATAATATCAGGATATTTAATTTCAGAAGAAAGCCCCAATGGCGGGTACCCAAAAGAGAGAGAGAAGCATGAGGTGTGAAGTGAGTTAAGGAATGAGGCAGCAGGTTTTTGAAGAGTTTGGAGCCTGCAAATTAAGATGGCCCATAAGAAATCTGGGATAGTAGAAAGCCCTTTAGAAATAGTGCTAATATTCAATTTTAAGCTGATGTCCTAAGTTTTCTGCAATAGAAACCTTCTCCAAAATGGAGATAGATCCACTCTGTAAAAGTACCCTGTGGATACCTGCTGGTGGATTTTCTTATGCTCCATCGCCCATTTCCAATTTCAAGCACATCTGTGGAGGACATTTCTGAGCGAGCCTAGACATACACAGATCGATGCCCCCTGCATGCTTATACCCCCTTCTTGGGGCATCCTGCCCCAGAGCCTTCTCACATAGCACAGGAGCTGTTCATCCAAATACAGCCCAGCCCAGGAGGCAGGTAAGCATGCATGACCATGTCAACCTTCAGCCACAGGGGGCAGGGGATGGTAAATAACTGCTCAGCCCCTGCCCATGGAGGGAGGCATCCCGTATGGTTCTCGGGGGGCTGCTGTGGGATGGAGCCTTCACTGCTCATAACAGCAATACCCATGGCACACCTCACGCAGCTTTTCCTCCCTCCCTGCCTTACCCCTCCCCTGGCTTCCCTCACTCTGGCTGCCCAGAAACATCTTCCCAGTAGACTCCCAAGGCCTTACCCATCCATGACTCTTCTTTCAATAGACTCCAAACCTAGATGCTTTGT
>NW_006792822.1:1061317-1067679 GCF_000442215.2 Lipotes vexillifer | reverse complement strand
GGGAAAGAGGCTGAGTTCCCTGCCTGAGCCAGTGCAGAGCTGAGAGGGCCAGCAGGCTGGGGGAGAGAGACCAGGGAGGAACAAGGACTCTAGGCAGGGGTCTTGAAGGGCCCTGACATTTCTGTGGGAAGGGTGACAGGAGGATTGAGTTGATCTTATTTATATCTCAAATGACAGGGCAACCTTAACTAACTTGCAGGTGGCACATTTTGAATTTCAGGGCCATTCTATGAGTTGGGGACAATCTATCTTTCAAAACTTATTATTTCCTGAAACTCCCATTCATGTAGAATATTTGAGCCAAATTATTACCTATGTACACCTTACATCTTGACATTCCCTATACTTGGAATATTCTTTATTATCATCTGCTTTATTTCCCCCTAAACCTAGCCATCTTTCCAGGCCTGCCTGAAATAGTATGTCATCCATAAAAACTTCCCAAACCATACCAGAATGTATGACTATGTTTCAAGGTAGTCACCTGCCTCTTGGTATTTAGATTTTTTGCTTTCTCCCATTCTCACAGGACAACATTTAAGTTCCATTCACCTTTTACTTACATATATGGGATCCCTGCATAGAGCTGAAGTTTAGATTTGATCAGCTTCTTAGTCTTCATTAATATGCTGGGTAAGTTTTTACTACAGAGGATGTTGCTACCAGCCTTTCTTATTGGCTTCCAAATTTCCATGTGTCCCATTCCATAGTCCACCATTTCACACATCCTATTCTGAAGCCTCATTCTGACCCTTGTTCCTTAAATAAATACCTACCTGTCACAACATTTTGCTTTCACTCGGATTCTCTTATCTCCTCTAACTCACAGGGTAAACATACAAACCGGTTTGCCTAGAACATCTCCAGTTTAAGCCTGTCGTACAAGTGTAATTGTAGCATCCCTTTTTACTCCCAAACGTTTCCAGGTTTTGGAGGATAAATTATATAGTCACCTTATTTTACACAGCTTTCGTGCTTTGTTGCTTTTCCTTCCTTTCTGTGCTTCACCTATTCCCACACTGCATTGCACATTATACATCCACTGTTGCAGAATATACAGTATTTTTAAAGTGAGGGAAATTGTCATGTAAAATGATGTAACATAATGTTTGCTCTGGGTATACAGAAGACTTTCCTGTGACCAACAGTATAAACGACTGAGCACTATTAAGTCTGAAAAGCGGACACAAACCAGAATGGGTGGGAAGAGAGACTGCGTTTGGCATAGCTTCAAGAACATCATTTCAGGAAGAAAAATCCAATTCAGTTTTCAGAATGACTGGTTAACCAATCCATGACACATCTACGTAATCAATATCTACTGCCACTTACCTTGGCAGCATTCCTGGAGAGATCATTTTCCAGAGTTATCCTCTTCTCAGCCACTTTCCATTGTGTTTTATGTAAATTATTTTGGCTTGTCTACTGTATCCCTTTTTTTTTTTTTGCCTCTACTACAATAAAGAACTTAACCCATGTATTGCATTAAGTATGAAAGAATAGATATTTTCCAACCCCTGTATGCAGTTTATTTCTTTGAGGAGTCAGTTTTAAAATTCTTTTCAAAGTTATAAAAGACAGCTCAAAATATTTTCCCATTTTCAGAGTTCTTGTAGATAATCCTAACCCAACACTAACACCAAGCATTTCTATCTCTGTTATCTATCCCACTTTACAAATTGCCATGCAAGGTACCCTACCATAGCAGGAGCAGCTTTTGACCTTTCCCTTGAAGGAATTAGTGTTTTTCTGGTCAGCAAAACCTTTGTCAGCAGACATAGTCGTTGGTTAAGGAACTCTTGGTGTTCTCCCTGACAAGTACCCTCTGTCAAAGGATAAGCATCCTTAATTTGTGCCTACTAAAGAGAAATGGATAAGCAACAAGGATTTACCGTATAGCACAGGGAACTCTGCTCAATATTCTGTAACAACCTAATTGAAATGGAAAAAGAATAGATGCATGTATATGTGTAACTGAATCACTTTGTTTTACACCTGAAACTAACACAACACTGTTAATCAGCTATGCTCCAATATAAAATAAAAATTAAAAAATAAATAAAGAGAAATGGATAGGGAACTGCTTTACTTCCCCACTTAAATACCCCTCAAAACGCTCAGCAGCTTCCCACTGCATTGAGAACAAAGCTAGAACTCTGACCAAGTCAGCGCATGGTCTGGCTGCCACTCTCCCCACCGAGCCCCATCTCAGCCACTCTCTCCTGCGCTGGCCGCCATGTTCCAGCCACACTGGCCTCCTTTCTTTGGCTGAAAGAACACACCAATCCCTTTCCCCTCTCTGACCAGAAGGCACTTCTATCAGCCCTTCAGGTAACAGGCTCATTCTCATGCTCCAGTTCTCAGCTCATGCAATGCCTCCTCCAGAGAGGCCTCCCGTGACTGCACCATATATGAATTCCCCCAGTTAGTTTCCTTCGTTGCCCTCTTAATCTCTCCATAGTTCTAGAGTTAATTTTCTTAGGTGTTTGCTCACTTAGTTGTTTTCTGTCTACCCATTAGGGACTGTGCCTATGTTTTTTTTACTCTTAACATCCCCAGCGTCTAGCACATAATGGGTGATCAATGAATGTTTGTTACATGAATGACAGCACTAAATAAGACTGATACAGGCAGTGTTTCTCCTGGTATCATATTTCTGGCTCCATTTCTGCTAGTAGCTAGCAGCTCTCCAGCAAGCTATTAATTCCCTCTAAATCTCGACCTTGGTTGCTGGGAGCAAAGAATGAAAGCAGCCAACCTCTGATCCATGGGGGGAAGGGGGAGGGGTGAGGGAGGAAAGGGGCAGCCTGGGGGAATGAAAAGAAAGCAGATGACTTTGTTTAATCCTTATGTCAACTGGACCACCAGATAAATGGACCAATAGTACTTAATAGGAAGAACAGACTTTTTCTCTGAAATGCCCTTAGTAGCCATCCCTGGTTGACAATTACTTATAGTAAAAGGAAAGTAGCATCTATAAGCCATGAATAATGCTACACATGCTTTATCACATATAAAATAGATCTGCTTAACAATTCGAATGCTTCACCATGGGAGGTGATTCCTACAAATCTTACACACAAGTCTCAACCTATTATTCTAGGAAAAAGTGCACGTCTGTCGATGGAAGATAGGACCTGCGGATTCATTCTGAAGTCCTCATACATCTCTTTGCTCCATCTGAGCTGAGTAGGATCTCTGATTTACGAAATCTGACTTGACTATCCAATCATGTGTGTTAGCTTAGCTGTGAACTAGAATTCCATGGGGAGTTAAAAAATACTCGTATCCAAAAATTCAATGATGAGGGAGAAAGGAAAAGGGTCTATCGAAGTTTTTTTCCTATGATTTAATCCTGGCCCGGGCAAGTAAAAATGTAACCAAAGAGCGCCGGGTGATACCAGTTGCAGTGGACTGAAGGGTGGCCCCCAAAGATGTGTCCACATCCTGGCTCTTGAAACCTGTTGTCTTTGTCGGCTCGGGCTGCCATAACAAATCAACATCAACCGGGTGGCTTAAACGACAGACGTTTATTTTCTCACAGTCCTGGGGGTTAGAGTCCTTAAAGAAGGTGCCAGCAGATTCAGTTCCTGATGAGAACCCTCCTTCTGGTTTGAAGATTGCTGCCTTCTTGCTGTTGATCGTTGCCTTCACATGGCAGAGAAAGAAAGAGGGAGCAAGCTCTTTGCGGGGGAGGGGGCGGGTCTCGGCTTATAAGGGCACTAAATGCATCAGGAGGACCCGACTCTCAGTACCTCATCTAAGCTTAATCACCTCCCAAAGGCCCGGTCTCCAAATACCATCACATTAGAGGTTAAGCCTTCAACATGTGAATTTTATGGGGGACGCAATTCAGTTCACAGTACCTGTGAATGTAACCTTATGTGGAAAAACAGGTCTTTGTAGATATTAAGGATCTTGAGGAGAGATCATCTAGGATTACCCAGGTGGGCCATAAATCCAATGACACGTGTCTTTAGAAGAGAAAGGCAGAGGGAGATTAAGCACATGGAGGAAAAGGCAAGCAAGGGCAGAGAGTGGAATTATAGAGTCTCAAGCCAAGGAACACCTGTAGCCAACAGAGCTGGAAGAGGCAAGGACTGGTTCTCCCTTTAGTGCCATCAGAGGCAGCACAGCCCTGCTGACACTTTGATTTTGGACTTCTGGCATCCCGAGCTGTGAGATAATAAATTTCTGTTTTAAGCCAAGAAAGAAAACGCCAGTGCTCAAATTCCACGCCTATCCAATTAAATCAATACCTTCTGGAAGTGAAGTCCTGGCACTTTGCTGTTGTTTAAAGCCCCTGGGGTAGTCGTAACTCTGCATGTAATTAAGGTTGAGAAGCTCAAACTTAAAGCGTTTCCCCTTCCAGAGTTATTATAATTTTAGTGAGGGTTTCTTTATTCGGAAAGACCAAAAATATTCTTGACCTTCTGAAAAGTTAATGCCTGGTGGCAAATTATTTGTACCAGGGAATGTATTGGAAACTAAGAATAGTGACAATATATATTAGAGACTTCTGGATCCTTTAAAAATGTGCCGTCACTTCTATTATGACTGGAAAGCAATATTTTAAAAGAAATTTGAAAATAGGCTGAGGGGCATTATGAAACAATGAAGCATTTTTATTCCTTGATATTGCACTAAAAGTAATCATTCTAAATTAGCCTGTAGAGTAACATCCAAAGGTGGGGTGTTTTACTTCTTTTATGTTATAAATTCCTATAGTTTTTCTTTCCTAATCTATCACCCTGATCAAGAGTAAATAAATCTACTACACCAAGCGAACTCAAGAGGCAAAATAATGACAGTCTTACAGGGAAATAGAGATAGTTCATCTAACCCCAATCTTTCCGTTTTAACCTGCCATCAGAAGGCTGGGCAGAAGGTCACCTCTTCATTTCTATTTCTCAAGAAAAGAATTAGTCATACATATTGTTAAATTGGCCTCATCCCCAAAGAATAAATGAGAGATGAACTGCACTGAACAAAGAGACATCACTACACTCAGAAAGCCATTTGCTTGCAACAGGAAATCGATATAAAGCAGTCTTACAACATTGCATGACATTAAATGTCTATAATCACTTTATTCTGCTTAACTTGTATAGATGTGTTCTGTCAGCATTCTCTCTCTATAATCTCTCCCTAGGAAAACTCATCTCCTTTCCATAGGGATCACTTATAAACTAATAGCTCTCAAATCCCCATCTCTAACTCAACATCCCTTCTAAGCCCTAGAGGCAGAATGGTGCAGTGGCTAAGGATGTATATACAGGCTTTAGAGCCAGTCTGTGTTCAACTCCCAGCCGCCACTCATTGGCCGAATTATTTATCTTCAATAAGCCTCACTTTCATCATCTCTAAATTGAGAAAAATGCATGCAGCCCAGTGCCTATTAAGAAGTAAGGATTTGAGAAATGTTGTATTTACTATAATTATTATCATTAGGCCTATCCATGCAGATGTCCCAGGAATACATCAAATACAAAACTGTCCAAGGTTGAATTCATTATTTCCCCCCAGTAAATGATTCATCTCCGTGAGCTCTACGGTGTTGAATAAAGCCATCATCCTACCAATATGCGGCCCCCAGGGAATCCTTTTGTTATTCTTCCTTCTCCCTCATTTCCCTGACTTCTCCTGGCCACATCTTGCTCTGTCTCTACAGTGACTCATTAATCCATCTTCATACGTCCCCATTGACATGACCTGAATTCAGGTCATTGCCACTTCCATGACTACAACTTCCTTGTAAGTAGTTTCCTAGGCTCCAATCTCTTGCCCTCACATTGCTGCCTGACGTCCTCCAGCAACACAGATCCGAACTGGAAATGACCCTCCAATGTACTCAAATGCTTTACTTAGTATGTCATTCAAAGACTTCCAAAATCAGGCCCCAACCAACCTATCCAAACTCATCTACCCTACAGTCTACTAAGGAGGATCTCAGTCCCTACTCTGCTAATAAGAGTCACCCACTCCCATGGGCATCCTCAGAGGGAAAAGTAATTACCCAGCCACCGGCTGTAAATCTATCCCTCAAGCAAACAGGACAGATTGCAAGTGAGAGCACAATTAACATATATATATATATATATATATATATATATATATATATATATATATATATAAAATCTTAATGTGATTCTAATTTATATCTTTTAAAGCAAATTATGTGTAAACTTTGGCACCTTATAATTAGCTTTAAAAGGATTACTAGATTTTTATCTCTCATCTAACCTTAATAAGCTTTGGGAGGACTATATTATGGATGAATAACGCTAGCCAGCAACCTAAAATTCAGATTACTGTCAGCCTAAAAGTTTATTGTGACACCTCTTAGCACATTCTTTTCCTTT
>NW_006792822.1:1059755-1061307 GCF_000442215.2 Lipotes vexillifer | reverse complement strand
TCTTCTCTTCCCCAAACACCTTATACCACAACCCTTGACCTCCCAGCTCTTGAAAACCTAAGCGTATAGTGTTCCCTATGCCTCCCTAGCTTTATTTGACCTTCCTCATCCTTACTTATTTACACTTTTTCATCCTCCCTCTCTCGGCTTAATTAGTATGTTCTCTTGAATGTTTTTCTTTTATCAAATTTAATATTATTATTTATTTAACATTTCAAATCTATTTAAGTTATTCAGTAAGGCTACCTTTTAATGGGCAGCAGCATACTTGTACTGACTACAGATTGCCAAATTGGTTCTGCAACAATTCAGTCAGCAGCTGTGAGGATCACCGGCTCTCCCCTTCCCTTGCCCCCTGCATTTGGGGTGCCTGCCAACAGGGACAGGTTCTGCTCCTATCCACACAGCAGCACAGAAAGTGGCTCCATGTGTTGCATTACTTGTCTTTTCACTCTTTTTTCTTTGGTGCTTCTGATATTAAAAAGTTAATTTTGGGCTTCCCTGGTGGCGCAGTGGTTGAGAGTCCGCCTGCCAATGCAGGGGACACGGGTTCGTGCCCCGGTCCGGGAAGATCCCACATGCCATGGAGCGGCTGGGCCCATGAGCCATGGCCGCTGAGCCTGCACGTCCAGAGCCTGTGCTCCGCAACGGGAGAGGCCACAACAGTGAGAGGCCCGCGTACCGCAAAAAAACAAAACAAAACAAAACAAAACAAAAAACAAAAAAACCCCATATTGCTGTCAAGTAAATAATATCAACCTCATCAGAAAAGATAAAGAAGAAATTAGAACCTGATGTGCATAGATCGATAGATACTTAGATACATAGATATAAATAGATGATAGCTAGCTAGATGATGATGATGATGCTGATAGATATTTACTAACCAACTATTTTAGTTGGTTTTAAAAAAATATTTCAATTCATCATATTCATGTCTCAGTTGATCCTCTGTTTAAAAGGAACTTGTGCTTCTAGCAGGTACAAAGGCAGCACACAGCCTGAAATCTATCTGAGCTTCCCTAGCCAAGTCATATGCCCTAGCTCAGGCTATATCCTGGAGGAAGCAGCATCTTTTTTTCTAATTTACACCAAGGCTGGTAGGAGATTTTATAGTTCTATAAAAACTCAAGTGTCTCTATCATTTTTAGTTCAAAATCAAAGTTATCACATAACACCTGACATGTGATACCCCCCTACACTGAGAGGAAATGTTCATGCGTGCGTGCGTGCTTACCCAGAGGGAAACAGAAGCCAGAGGAAAACTGAGAGAAATCCTTCTTCCCGTGAAGCTAACGTTCTAGTGAGGAGAGACAGACTCCAAATCGGACTCTAAATTAGAGTAAATTAATAAAGCATCAATAAAACATAAAGCAGGAGAAATGATAAGGAGAAATATAAGGAGATACATAAATGATATGAAAAAAAATAAAGCAAGGAAAGGGAATAAAGAGTATGGGGAAGTTGGGGAAGGCATTACAATTTTAGAGAGTGTGGCCAGCAAAGGCCTACATCAAAGACAGCAACTGAGTGAAAACCTAAATGAAATGAA